>NW_007245651.1:422356-449774 GCF_000164805.1 Carlito syrichta | reverse complement strand
ACATTGTGAAGATGTCCATCTTACCTAAGGCAATCTACAAATTCAATGCAATACCCATCAAATTACCAGCAACATTCTTTTCAGACCTAGAAAAGACATCGCAGGAATTCATATGGAAACACAAATGTCCAAGAATAGCCAGAACAATCCTCAGCAGAAAAAACAAAGCAGGTGGTATCACATTACCAGACTTCAAACTTTACTATAAAGCTACAATCATCAAAACAGCTTGGTATTGGTAGAGGAATAGGCATATAGATCAATGGAATAGAATTGAGATTCCAGAAGCAAAACCTCAATTTCTCAACCAACTCATCTTCTACAAGGCCTCCACCACCTACCACTGGGGAGAGGAGAACCTATTCAGCAAATGACGCTGGGAAAACTGGCTGACCACATGCAGAAGATTGAAACAGGACCCTTATCTATCTCCATGCACAAAGGTTAACTCCAAATGGATCAGAGACCTAAATGTAAAACCTCAAACCATAAAAACCTTAGAAAATGAAGGACATACCCTCAGGGAAATCGGAACTGGCCTCCAATTCCTGAACAAAACCCAAAACCCACAGCTCATAAGAAAGAAGATAGACAAGTGGGACCTTATTAAACTGACAAGCTTCTGCAAGGCCAAAGAAACGATCAAGAGAGCAGGGAGACAGCCTACTACTGGGAAAAAGTATTTGCCAACCCCAGGTCTGACAAAGGCTTAACATCCTGGATCTACAAGGAACTCAAACGTGCTGAAAAGAAAAAAACAAACAGCCCCATTATAAAATGGACAAAAGATATGAACAGACACTTCACAAAGGAAGACATCCGAGCAGCCAACAGACACATGAAGAAATGTTCAACCTCACTAATCATCAGGGAGATGCAAATCAAAACCACACTGAGATACCACCTAATCCCAGTCAGAATGGCAATCATCAACAAGTCAAAAAATAACAGCTGCTGGAGAGGGTGTGGCGAAAAGGGAACACTTCTACACTGTTGGTGGGAGTGTAAACTAGTGCAACCTCTGTGGAAAGCAGTGTGGTGATTCCTAAAAGCTCTAAATATCAACCTCCCATATGACCCCGCAGTCCCCCGACTGGGGATATAAAATTGAAGAACTCAAATCACTCTATAAAAAAGATACCTGCACACGTATGTTTATTGCAGCGTTGTTCACAATAGCAAGAACCTGGAAGCAACCATGCTACCCATCAAAAGAGGACTAGATTAAAAAAATGTGGTACATATACATGATGGAATACTGTGCAGTCATAAAAAAGAACAAAATCATGAATTTCGCAGCAACCTGGATAGAACTAGAGTCTATAATACTGAATGACCTCTCTCAGAAACAAAGATCTGAGTATCACATGTTCTCACTCATATAATCGACCTTGAACATTCAATGTAATACTATAAGAAAATGACTGACGGTACTGGGAAACTATGGCGGGGGAGGGAGATGGGATTAACAGTAGCAAATATCTGTCTGGGGATGGGGAAACACCTCTTATCAACAGGGTGCCTGAATGAAACGTAATTGTACACCTAACCCTTAACTGTACCCCACAAAACCATCATAAAAAATATTGATTATGAAAAAAAAAAAGAAAGCGATTGGCAGTTATGGGAAACTGTCGGTGAGGGATGGGATTGGCAGTTGAGGAGAAATTGCTAGGGAGGGAGGGGCACACCTCATCCACAAGGGTACCTGCCTAATCAATGTTTGTATATCTGACCTTCAATTGTACCCCACATCTTTATAATAAAAAAAAAGAATACCAAAAAAAAAAATGTTCACATCCAGGCTGAGTGCGGTGGCTCACACCTATAATTCCAGCATTTTGAGAAGCAGAGGTGGGAGGCTTGCTTGAGCCCAGCAGTTTCAGACCAGCCTGGGCAACAAAGTGAGGCCTCGTCTCCATAAAAATTCAAAAAAATTTTAAATTTTGAGCGTGGTGGCACATACTTATGCCTGTAACCACAGCTATGTCAGAGGCTGAGGTGGAAGGATCGCCTGAGCCCAGGAGACCGAGGCTGCAGTGAACCGCGAGTGTGCCACTGCACTCCAGTCTGCGTGTCCGAGTAAGACTCCGACTCAAAAATAAAATTAAAAAATAAAAATAAACCGGGCTCGGTGGCTCAGCCTGTAATCCCGCACCTTTGGGAGGCTGAGGTGAGTGGATTGCCTGAGCCCACGGGTTCGAGACCCTCCTGGGCAGCGAGACCTCATCTCTACAATAAATCGAAAAATCAGCCGGGCATGGTAGCGCATGCCTGTAATTCTGGCTACTCGGAAGGCTGAGGCAGAAGGATCGCCAGGGCCCAGCAGGTAGAGGCTGCGGTGGCCGGGAGCGGCCACTGCACTCCAGTCTGGGCAACAGAGTGAGACTCCAACTCAAAAAAAATAAAATAAAAATAAAAACATTTATTTTCACATCCAAATAACTCTTCTATTTGATGAGAAAAAAATGCGTAATTTCTGAGTTGAGCAGTTAGGTAGGCAAAAATCTCTTTAGCAAACTCATGCCTGGAGATGCTAAATCAATTTCTGTTTTGGAAACAGAAACTCCCTTGTCCTTGCCGAAGTCCTCATCAGCTCACATCTTGTGTTCTCTAAAATCCAGCCTCCTTGCTGCATCTACTCCAATCCTGCTCACTTGGGCTCATCTCCCACCTTGCAGTTCAAGTGGTCTTTCTGTGGGAGAGAAAGCCCAGGGCTCTCCAGCCCTCAGCAACCTACAGCTTAGCTGGTGAGTGGCCAGAGATCTGACTGAGCCTGGGAGAGAACCCGTAGGAGCCTGACCCTTTTCTCCTCCTCACTAACCCTGAGCCAGCTGAGTCTATTCTAGGGAGCTGGAGTAGGAGGCACTGACCTTGACTCAGCGTAGCTGCTTCCAAATATTGTGTCTTAGCTCTGGATATTTGCTTTGGAAACTCAGCATTCAGAACTTGACTCTCTTATTTTCGTGTTCCGAGGTGTCAAGGTTTCATCAGGTGGTAAAATGTAGAATGCTTTAGTTGCCTGTGCTGAGATAAGGAATCAGGGTACAAGAAATTAGAATAGGCTGGGCTCGGTGGCTCAGCCTGTAATCCCAGCACTTTGGGAGGCCGGAGCGAGCGGATTGCCTGAGCCCACGGGTTCGAGACCAACCTGGGCAACTTGGCGAGACCGCATCTCTATAATAACTAGGAAATTAGCTGGGCATGATAGCGCACGCCTGTAGTTTCAGCTACTTGGAAGGCTGACGCGGAAGGATCGCCGGAACCCAGCAGGTTGATGCTGGCATGGCCGTGAGCATGCCATTGCACTCCAGCCTGGGTAATGGAGTGAGACTCCAACTTAAAAAAAAATTAGACTAGAGGAAAGATCTTTGGGTAAATATCTCAAAATAGGCCTGATGTGGTGGCTTACGTCTGTAATCTTAGCATTCTGGGAGACCAAGGCAAGAGGATTGTTTGTGGCCAGGAGTTTGAGACCAGCTAGGTCTCACTACAAAAAAATAAAATAAGTTAGCCAGGCATGGTGGCACGCACTTGTAGCCCCACCTGCTTGGGAGGCTGAGGTAGAAGGATTACCCGAGTCCAGGAGGTCGAGACTGCGGTGAGCCATGATCATGCCACTTCTCTCCAGACTGGGCAACAGAGTGAAGGCCTGACTCAAAAAAATAATAAATAAATATTTCAGAATAGAATTCTGTCACATAATTGACATGAGGGACATCTCTCCCTCAGTTCTTCTCTGCGTGCATACGTCCTCTGACAGTCCCATGTGCTCTTGATGGCCTCCAAATCCTTTCTCCTGTCTTTGACTTTAAGACGCTGGTTTCTGAAAATAACCCCTGGATGGCCCAGGAATACCCTGTATTCAATGTGACCCCCACTGAATTTATGATCGCGATTCACAAACCATTTTCTTAGTGTCTCTAATTGTTGGTATCACCCTCATTTCAGCCAATCATCCCCATCAGGGTCCTGATCTTCCGATTCAATTTTTCCTCAAGTCCCATCTCAAATCCATCTCCAAAGCTGCATTCCTTTACAGCCACTGTCCTTCCTCAAAGCCATGTCATCTCATGCCCTGTTTTTGCTACAATATGGAATCCTAGTTGTCTCTACTGCAAGCCTACTCACCTCAAGCCCATTTTCCACACTGCAGCTAAAGTGATCTTTCTAGAACATAAAGCCCTGTCTCTTTCATTTATTTTTTTTTTCTGGGTAAAACACTGAAGCATTTAACCTATTTATTTAGGAGTTTTGCCACGTTTACTCCCCACAAGATTCAGAAGGACCACAAAATTAGCCTGGTGTGGTGGCTCGTGCCTGTAATCCCAACACTTTGGGAGGCCGAGATGATTGCCTGAACCCAGGGGTTTAAGACCAGCCTGGGCAGCTTGGTGAGACCTCGTCTCCACAATAAACCAAAAAATTAGCCAGGCGTGTGGCGCATGCCTGTAGTTCCAGCTACTCGGAAGACTGAGGTGGAAGGATCGCCTGAGCCCAACAGGTGGAGGTTGCAGTGGCCATGAGCGTATCGCTGCACTCCAGTTGGGTGTCAGACTCCACACACACACACACACACACACACACACACACACACACACACACACACACGAGCGCGCGCGCACACACAATTAAACCATTAGAAAATAAGGAATTTTTACTTACCTGGCAAGGGAGATACCATGATCATGAAGGTGGTTTTCCCAGGCTTATCCATTGCACTCCAGATGTGTAGACCCCTGCGATTTCCCCAAATGAGGGAAATTCGACTGCATGATTTGTGGTGGGGGGGATTGCGTTTGTGCTCTCCCTTGTTAACAAAAACAAACAAATAATTTTTAAAAAGAAAAGAAGGAATTTAAAATAAAGACAACTAAATTAACTACAATAAGACATCATTTTCCCATATCAAGTCATTAAATATTTTAAAAGACAGTCCCCAGGGTCTTGCTTGAGTGTGTGGTGGAAAGGACCATTGTGCAGCCTGCTAGGAATGTTCACGAGTGGGGCACAGAGTTCTCTGAGAGCAAGTTTCAGCAGGCCAGCGCGCATCTGCCATGCATTTGCCCTCTGACCCGTCTTTCCAGCTGTCATGAGACACTGGCCCCGGTGGGGTCTCTGGGAAGAGTTTGAAGCCCAGGTGACGGTGAAACTGGAGCAAGTTTGAAACAACAGTCAGAAAGCAGATCCGGGATCAAGGTCAAGGGGGCTTTTGACTAGGAACAAGAGAGAGGACCTTATAGATGTGGTAGACAAAGCTTGGAAGAGTCCCTCGAGGCAACAGTATCCAGGGGGAGGAGGGAGGTGTTTGTGAAACGGAAATCGAAGTCCACGGGAGTGGAGGGGCTGGATGGAGGTGTCGTGGAGCTGTAGGGAGTTGCAACTTTCCTCGTGTACTTTTTTTCTTTTGAGTTGGATTCTCACTGTGTCACCCAGACTGGAGTGCAGTGGCTGCTCCCGGCCACCGCAGCCTCAACCCGCTGGGCTCCGGCGATCCTTCTGCCTCAGCCTTCCATGTAGCTGGAACTACAGGCGCATGCTACCACACCCGGTTAATTTTTTGACTTATTGTAGAGATGAGGTCTTGCCAAGTTGCCCAGGTGGGTCTCGAACCCGCGGGCTCGGGCAATCTACTCCCCTCAACCTCCCAAAGGCGCGGGATTACGGGCTGAGCCACCGAGCCCGGCCCTCGCGTATTTTTTTGTCTAATTTTGTTTAGGGCTTATGTAATGTCTCTTACAGGAAACCTCCCCCGGCCCTACTCTCTGCGAGCTTCAGCCTTCTCCTACTCCTCTCTGTAATATAAACGTTCCTTCCCCTACATTGGCTTATGTTTACACCAATGTAGCTGTTGCCTTTTGGTATTGAAATGATCATTTACTGAATCTGTCCCTCCCCTGAACCAATGAACAACTCAAGGGCAGGGACTGGTTTTTTGTTTGTTGGTTTTTTGTTTTTTTGAGTCAGATTCTCACTCTGTCGCTCAGACTCATGGCCACAGAGTGACTCCGACTCAAAAAAAAGAGAGAGAGAAACATGTGAAAAGCCTGCAAGAAAATTAATTTGAGATGGGCATGGGTACTCCAGCTACCAGGAGCAGCCAGACAACATGAGATACTGCAGTCAGGAAGGGCCTCATGAGGAACGGGGTCTCTGGGCTGAGGTCTTAGATCAGAACAAGCCAAAGGCAGAGCAAGAGAGCAAGTTCAAGGAGCCAACACAATGTACAAAGGCAAGAACAAGTCTGGCAAATCTGAAGGAATGAAAGAAAATAGTAATATGACCGAGCGTCACAAGCAGGGAGATAAGGAGATACGATTGGACACGCAGCAAGGGCCAGCATATGGAGATCTTGAAAGCTTTGGTACAGAGTTTGGATCATATTTACCTTTTTTTTTTTTTGAGTTGGAGTCTCACTCTGTCGGCCAGACTGGAGTGCCGTGGCCGCTCCCAGCCTCGACCTGTTGGGCTCTGGTGATCCTTCCACCTCAGCCTTCTGAGTAGCCAAAACTACAGACACACGCTATCACGCCCGGCTGATTTTTGATTTACTGTAGAGATGAGGTCTCGCCAAGTTGCCCAAGCGAGTCTCGAACCCACAGGCTCAGGCAATCCACCCCCCCCCAGCTTTCCAAGGCGCGGGATTACAGGCTGAGCCACCGAGCCCAGCTTACTTTTTTTTAATATATATTTTTTATTTTAAAATTGTGGGGTACAATTATATATTACTTTTATTTGAGTCAGAGTCTCGTTCTGTCACTGAGGCTGGAGTGCGGCGGCACGATCATGGCTCACTGCAGTCTCTTTGGGTCAGATTGTCCCTCTACCTCAGCCCCCTGAGTAGCTGGGACTGTTACAGGTGCGCACCACCATGCCCAGCTCATTTAAAAAAAATTTTTTGTCGAGATGAGGTCTCACTATGTTGCCTAGGCTGGTCTTGAACTCCTGGCTTCAAGTGATCCTCTTACCTTGGTCTCCCAAAGTGCAGGGGTTACAGGCGTGAGCCACTGTGCCTGGCCTGAGTTTGGACGCTATTACAAGTGCAACAGAAAGCCACTTGGGAATTTTAAGCAGAAGAATGACCTTATTCAGCTTGTTTCCAAAAGACTGTAATGCTAAGTATATGGGCAAGAGAAATGAAAACATACACCCACATGAAAACTTGTAAGCGAATGTTTATAGCATCATTATTCTTAATAGCCAAATGGTAGAAACAGTCCAGATGTCCATCAGCTGATGAATGGATTAAAAAAATGTGGTTTATTCATACAATGGCATAATGTCTGTCCATAAACACATTAAGTACTGATACATGACATAACGTGGATGGACCTGAAAGCATTAAGTGAAAGAAGCCAGTCACAAAAGGGTGCATAAAATTGAATAATTCTATTTATATGAAATGTGCAGAAAAGACAAATATATACAAGCAGAAAGTAGATTAAAAGTTGCTTGAGGCTAGGGGGTATAAGGAGACTGGGGAAGCTTATGGTTAAGGGTACAAGGTTCCCTTTTGAGGTAATGAAAATGTTCTCATCAATTGTGGTGATAGTTGCACAACTCTAAATACATTAAAAGCTATTGAATTTTACACTTTTTTTGGGGGGGGTCAGAGTCTTATACTGTCACAGAGGCTGGAGTGCAGTCGCACAATCATGGCTCACCATAGCCTTGGCCTCCTGGACTCAGATGATCTTTCCACCTCAGCTTCCCATGTAGCTGGGACTACAGGTGTGCACCACCATGTCTGACTAGTTGTTTTTGTAGAGACAAGTTTTCGCTATGCTGCCCAGGCGTGTCTCAAACTCTTGACTTCAAGTGATTCTCCTGCCTTGGCATCCCAAAGTGCTGGAATTACAGGCATGAGCCACCACGCCGGCCAAATTGTGTACTATTAAATGGAGAAGTTGTATGATATATAAATTATATCTCAATAAAGCTGTTACCAAAAAAAAGACTGTGATGAATACTGCAAGAATTCTGAAGTCTTTTCCCTGGGTTGACCAATAAAAGTTTAACGAAGTCATCATAAAATAAGGAGTCAACATAAAATAAGGAGAGTGAAATCTTGCCTCTGTAAAATGCATGATTAATTGCCAAGTAATTTTTCAATCTATTTCCCAAGGGACATTTTTGTTCTGCAATAAAGAGGGTATTAATGATTAAATACATTTGAGAAATAGTCATATTGTGTTGCTTTGTTGGAGATTCACAATGCACTTTACCAGCCTTTATTTTTTTATTTTTTCTTGAGGCGGAGTCTCTGTCACCCAGGTGGCATGCTCACGGCTACTGCAGCCTCGACCTGCTGGGCTCAGGTGATCCTTCTGCCTCAGCCTTCCTAGTAGCTGGAACTACAGGCGCATGCCACCACGCCAGGCTAATTTTTTTATTTATTGTAGAGATGAGGTCTCGCCAAGTTGCCCAGGCTAGTCTCGAACACCTGGGCTCAGGCAATCCTCTCGCCTCTGCCTCCCAAAGTGCTGGGATTACAGGCTTGAGCCACCACACCCTGCTATAGTTTTCAGTCAACAAATATGTATGGAGCACTTACTGTGTGCCAGGGCCTGTTGGAGTATACAGCAGGGAGCAAAACAAAAAAATGTCTTGCCTTCCTGGAGCCAACATTCTCGTGAAAAGGAGAAAAATAAGAGGAAATACACATGATACGTAACATCATAAGAACAAAACAAACAAAAATATGTCAGAGAGATGTGAAGAGTTAGGCTGGTCGGGGGGCAGGTGAAAGGCCTTTATGAAAAGGGAATTTTTTTGTTTGTTTGTTTTGAGTTGGAGTCTCACTCTGTCACCCAGACTGGAGTGTAGTGGACGCTCCCGGTCACCGCAGCCTCGACTTGCTGGGCTCCGGCGATCCTTCTGCCTCAGCCTTCCAGTAGCTGGAACTACAGGCACGCGCTACCACGTCTGGCTAATTTTTGATTTGTTGTAGAGATGAGGTCTTGCCAAGTTGCCCAGGCGGGTCTCAAACCCACGGGCTCAGGCAATCCACTTGCCTCGGTCTCCCAAAGTGCTGGGATTACAGACTGAGCCACCGCGCCCGACCCGAAAAGAGAATTTTGGGAAAAGACTTGAACAAGTGAGGAAGCCAGCTTCAGAAGGATCGGCAGGTTCCAATGTAAGAACATACCTGACATGTCCAAGGACAGCATGGAGGCGGCCTGGTTCACATTGAGAACAAGAGGAAGGTGATATGAGGTCAGAGAGAACACAGAAAGTCAGATATGGAGGCCTTATAAGTTGATAAAGACCTTGCCTTGTCTGGGCTCGGTGGCTCAGCCTGTCATCTCAGCACTTTGAGAGCCCGAGGCCAGTGGATTGCCTGAGCCCGCGGGTTCGAGACCAACCTGGGCAACTTGGTGAGACCTCGTCTCTACAATAAATAAAAAATTAGTCAGTCGTGGTACCATGCACCTGTAGTTCTGTCTACTTGGAAGGCTGAGGCAGAAGGATCGCTGGAGCCCAGCAGGTCGATGCAGGAGTGGCAACCTTAGCTTGTCTCACTTAGATTTTTCTGTTTTGTTTTGAGTTGAAGTCTCACTCTGGCGCCCAGGCTGGAGTGCAGTGCATGCTCACTGGAACCATGCTTGGCTTATTTTTTTATTTATTGTAGAGATGAAGTCTTGCTGAGTTGTCCAGGCTGGTCTCCAACCTGGGCTCAAGCAAATCCTCTTGCCTCAACTTCCCAAAGTGCTGGGATTACAGGCGTGAGCCACCACACCGGATCAAGGATGTCCTTTTAAGAGTGACACTATCCGAATACTTGGAAGAATGAGGCAGAAGGATCGCCGGAGTCCAGCAGGTCGACCCTGGGGGTGGCCATGAGTGTGCCACTGCACTCCAGGCTGGGTGACAGATTGAGACTCCAACTCAAAAAAAAAAAAAAAAAAAAAAAGAGTAACACGAAAGTTTTGGCCTGAGCAACTTGAACTGAATTGTAATGAACTGAGCTGGAGAAGACTGAGAGAAATGGTTTGGAGGTGAGGACTTATCAGGGCTTCAGGTTAAGTTGGACATGTTAAGTCCAAGGTATTAGATATCTAAGCAGAGATGTCAAATAGGTAGGTGGATACACAGGGCTGGAGTCCAGAAAAGAAGTTTGTGCTAGGGATATGAATTTGGGATTCATCACTATAGAGATGGTATTTAAAGCCATGCAACCAGGCAACTTCTCCTAGGAAGTATTGGTATTAAAAACCGATACCCCCAAATATAGCACTTTGACATACTGAATCAAAGAAGCCTCAAGGCTCTCCCCAAGAAGTTGAAAGTTCCTTTATCTGCCTAAGATACAGACCCACCAAGGACAACAATTGTTTTTTTCTTCACCTCCCTGTTATCTCATTATCACCGAAAAAAGTCCAAGAATGTGACCACACCTAAACCACATCTTGCACAAGATGATGCCTGTCTCTTCGATGCATTCAAATTTCAAAGAAAGCTATTTACCCATTAATCTCTGTTCCCAATTCATTCATTCTCCCTGGTATAATTTATTACCCCTCAACAGAATTCCTCTTCTCTTTTCCTCTCGTAACCTATTTTGCTGGAGTCCAAGAACCCCTTCTTTCTGTAATCTAAAGATGATATTGCAGTCTCAAAAGGAGGAAGCTGAGGGAAAGCTAATATAAGTAGAGTTTATTTGGGCCAAGGTTGAGGATTACAACTTGAGAGTATATATTCAAGTTGCCCTGAATGTACACTTTGATTAGTAGCAGTGACAAGCCGATTTTTAATTTTTTGAGTCAGAGTCTCACTGTTGCCCAGGCAGGAGTGCAGTGGCATGCTCAAGGCCACCACGACCTCGACCTGCTGGGCTCAGGTGATTCTTCCTCCTCAACTCTCCAAGTAGCTAGAACTACAGGCATGTGCCACCACACCCAGTTAATTTTTTGATTGACTGTAGAGACGAGGTCTCGCCAAATTGCCCAGGCTGGTTTTGAACCCCTGGGCTCAGGCAATCCTCTTGCCTCCACCTCCAAAAGTGCTGGGATTACAGGCATGAGCCACTGTGCCCGGCATACAAGTCTATTTTTAAAGGCAAAAAAGGGACAGGGAGTGACCTGACACAAAGTTGTTTGCCAGGTATTCTCATTTGTTTACAGAAATAACATTAATTAGAGGGTAGCTATATATTAAGATAGGGTGTGGGCTGGGCTTGGTGACTCAGCCTGTAATCCCAGCACTTTGGGAGGCTAAAGTGAGTGAATTGCCTGAGCCCGTAGGTTTGAGACCAGCCGGGGCAACTTAGTAAGATCTCATCTCTACAATCAATCAAAAAATTAGCCGGGTGTGGTGGTGCACGCCTGTGGTTCCAGCTACTTGGAGGGCTGAGATGGAAAAATCACCTGAGCCCAGCAGGTCGAGGCTGCGGTGGCCATGAGCGTGCCACTGCACTCTGGCCTGGGTAACAGGGTGAGACTCCAACTAAAAAAAAAAAAGGATATGGTGTGGGTTATAGTGTCTGGTGCGGTGACAGTGTTAGGTTAATCTATAGCTACTTGTGGCAATAGCAAGCAGTTTCAAGAGATGAATATATTCAACTTGGAGCCCAGGAGCTTGCTAAAAAAAATAATAAATATAAATAAGAATTTTTAAAAGATGAATACCTCAAAGTGAGGAGTGGGGTGCCACTGCTGTCTCATTTTAATGCCTCTCTGGCCCTAATACTTTGAAAGGTCTCACATTCTTCAGAGGATAGTTCCTTTCTCAGTATGTAAGCTTCTCATCCAACTTGGGGGTTGGATCTCCATTATGAAAGTGCTTGTGTAGACATGTGAAATACATGTGTAAGCCTTTCCTCCTGTTAATCTGCTTCATGTCAGTGATCTTCAGTAAACCTTCAGAGGGTGAAGGGAAAGTTTCCCTTGGCCCCAACAAAAGAAAAGAAGTCTAAAGATGTAGATCACTCCAAAATATAGAGATCAAGGAAGAGAGGCAACCCAAAAAGGAAATTAGGAGTGGCCAGAGGGAGGAAAAAATCTAACATCTGTGGTATCCTGGAGCCAAGTAAAAAAGAGTGAGGTTGAAGAGAAAGATCAGCTGGGTCAAACAGAGCTGCTGGGATTGATGCATGGATTTAGCATCGAAGCAACCTTGATAGAGCAATGTAGATGGATGGATAAGATGAAGCAAAAACATGATTAGAGTGGACTCAAGAGCAAATGGGAAGAAGAGACATCAAAGACACCAAAGACAGATGACACCTTCAAAAACTTTTTCTGTAGAGGCAAGAGATGGGATAAGAGCTCATCAAGAGAAGTTTCTGGTTTGTTTTTTCCTATTAAGATAAAGCAGCAGGGTGCAGTGGCCCACACCTGTAATCCCAGCACTTTGGGAGGCAGAAGCGAGAAGATGGCCTGAGCCCAGGGGTTCAAGAGCAGCCTGGGCAACCTGACGAGACCTCATCTCTACAATAAATCAATAAATTATCTGGGTGTGGTGGTGCGTGCCTGTAGTTCCAGTTATTTGGAAGGCTGAGGTGGAAGGATCTCCTGAGTCCAGCACGTTGAGGCTGTGGTGGCTGTGAGCGTGTAACTGCACTCCAGCCTGGGCAACAGAGTGAGATTCCTACAAAAAGAAAAAAAAAAGCAAAGAGAAAATCCACTAAGGAATGAACAATTAGGACAGAGGAGAGGAAGTGCACAATTGCTAGGCTGCCGTGAGGTCCTTGAGTAGCCCATGACCTCTGATGCATACATTTTAGGACTGTCCCAGGACAGACTCAAGTTCAATTCATTCATGGCAACCTGCGTAAACTAAGATTGGGAAAGAGTGGTCTTTGGGACTTTGATTTAATTTTGAGAATGTGAGGCTTTACTGTCTTGTACATTCATTAAAAAGATGAAGCAGATTAATTATTTATATTTTCGTTTTGCCCTGAATGTTTGATAATGGAAGGGGACTTGTATTGCTCAAATATGAGGGGTTTTGTATTGTTGATATTTTCTTATTTGGAAGCACATTATTAGACTCATTGTATACCCATTGCTGAGCTGTAGTTAGGGACTATAAGTTCTATATTGCGCAGACTAGTCCTGGTTTATGGTTTACATTTCTGTAATTTTTGGCTGGGCATGGTGGCTCATACCTGTAATCCCAGCACTTTGGATGTGGGAGGATTGCCTGAGCCTAGGAGTTCAATATCAGCCTAGGCAACACAGTGAGACCTTGTCGCTACAAAACATCAAAAAATTAGCTGGGCATGGTAGTGTGTGCTGTAGTCACAGCTACCCAAGAGGCTGAGGCTGTGGTGAGCAGTGAGCACACCACTGCATGCCAGTCTGGGCAACAGAGTGAGACCCCAACTCAAAAAAAAAGTTATTAATAGCTCTCCCTTTTACTCCTAAAAGTGTGCCAGTTTGTTTTATAAATGTCTTAGTCCAAACTCTAGCTGACAATGGGTAGGTATAACTTAATATGGGAAACAGATTAGGGAGCAATATTTTGCATAAAACTATTATACTGTTACGGCCACGACCCAGTTCAGAAATTTTTCTTTTCTTGTCTTTTTTTTTTTTTTGAGGTGGAGTCTCACTCTGTCATCCAGGCTGGAGTGCAGTGGCACACTCAACGGTCACCCCAACGTCGACCTGCTGGGCTCTGGCGATCCTTCCGCCTCAGCCTTCCAAGTAGCTGGAACTACAGGTGTGCACTACCACGCCCGGCTAATTTTTGATTTATTGTAGAGATGAGGTCTCGCCAAGTTGCCTGGGCTGGTCTCGAACCCGCGGGCTCAGGCAATCCACTTGCCTCGACCTCCCAAACTGCTGGGATTACAGACTGAGCCACTGAGCCCAGCCTGGTTTTCAAAGCATAAGATGAACAGCCCACCAGAGGTCCCAAAAGAATATTCTAAGGACAAGCTGCCACTCTGTCTGATTATGGAGGTTTGCAGTACACAGACACACAGGATCACTCTGAGAGTAGTGGCTGATATAGGGACAGTAATTTTTTTAACAGCTTTATTGACATGTTATTCCCATACCAAACAACTTATCCACTTAAGGGGTAAAATTTTTTTGGTTTGTTTGTTTTTTGTTTTTTGTTTTTGAGTTGGAGTCTCACTCTGTCGCCCAGATTGGAGTGCAGTGGCTGCTCCCGGCCACCGCAGCCTTGACCTGCTGGGCTCCGGCGATCCTTCCGCCTCAGCCTTCCAAGTAGCCAGAATTACAGGCATGCGCTACCACACCCAGCTGATTTTTTGATTTATTGTAGAGATGAGGTCTCGCTGCCCAGGCGGGTCTCGAACCCAGAGGCTCAGGCAATCCACTCACCTCAGCCTCCCAAGGGCGCGGGATTACAGGCTGAGCCACTGAGCCCAGCTACTCTGGTTATTTCATATGAATGGAATCATACAAGATGTGGCCTTTTCTTGACCATCTTTTTTTCACTTTGCATAACATCTTCAGCAGTGGCTTCTTATAGCCAGACTTAAGGCTGTCCTGATAAAGTGTTAATTTATTTCTCTGAGGGAGATAGTCACACTCACGGATGGCCAAAGACTAATTATTACACTGGAGCATGCTAGGGCACAAAACTTCTTTTCTACTCTTCTGTTTCCACAGAGGGGAGGGAACATCTCCTAAGAAGAGAAAATCATGGGAAGAATATTGTTGAAATGCTTTGTTTTATTTTGAATTGGTTGTCTTACCCTGTCATCCAGGCTGGAGGGCAGTGTCAGGATCATAGCCACCTCAGCCTCGATCTGCTGGGTTCAGGTGATCCTTCCACCTCGGCCTCCCAAGTAGCTTTGACTATAGGCATGAACCACCACACCTGGCTAATTTTTAAATTTTTTTATACAGACGAGGTCTTGCTATTTTGTCCAGGCTGGTCTCAAACTCCTGGCTCAAGCAATCCTCCTGCTTCAGTCTCTCAAAGTATGGGGATTACAGGTCTGGCCCTGCTGAAATGTTAAATTGTGTGAGAATTCTGTGCAAGGAGAATTATTGTCAGCTTGATGAAAAAAAACACAAAACGTTTGCAGTGTGTTTTAGGTGATGGCCCAGATTTAGACAGAGGACTAGGAGAACATAACCAAGTGCACAGAATCAAGGAGGCAGAAAATAGAAAATCTGTTAAATTATGAACCACCGCATAAATACCCAAGGGATACTCTGATGCGTGTGCTTGCATGTTAAAAAGCACCAAAGCTACCCAAATGGTTAGGAGCATGAATAAGATGCTTGGAAAACCCCAGCTGGATGGTTATAGGCATATATTGCTAGTAAAAAATATATACATAGTTATGTTATCGCCTCTAGTGGTAAATTTTGTACGTTTAGAAAACCAAATGCTTCCAGAAATCATTTCCACTTCTGTCACTACATTGTTTTCTTTGATGACCACAAAGTTGCAAGTGACTTGAAGTTATTAAATTCAAGATATAATTTGGACATAGTGAGAAGTGCAAGTAGAGTTCCAAATATAGCATTAACAACATCTGCTATCTTCTTAGGATTTTCTTTTCCCCACACTGGATTGTTGGTGGTAGAATTTTGAAACACTTTCTGCTTCCAGATCAGCGTGGGAGATGGTAGCTTCTGCACATAAGCACATTGGCTTGTTTATACCCCAAGTGATCTGTGTTTGTGCTGAGAAAGCCTTTGCCAGCAAAATGGTTCTGGCGGAAGCACCTCACATATATATGGTAGCCAAGCAAGACGTGCTTTCAATTTACTTGCTATAAATTTGGAGAATAATGTGTCTGCCTAAATTACCTAGTGGGAAGTTTTCTCTTCATCTGGTATTCTAAATATACATGACTCCAGACATTTTAACAATTGATAAAGATATGACTAGCCATTTATACTTTTCACTTGAGAAGATAAATAACCAAAATGTGGGAATGTAAAATCATCATCAACTTACATTCATTCAATCATGATATCTGGTTTTAATTCAGCTGTGTTTTTAATCTGTAACATGCTTCAGTAAGTTCCATAGTGGCGTCTAATGTATTGCACTATGGCTGGGTGCGGTGGTTCATGACTGTGATCCCAGCACTTTGGGAGACTGAAGCAAGAGGATTGCCTGAGTCCAGGGGTTTGAGACCAGCCCGGGCAACTTGGTGAGACCTTGTCTCTACAATAAATCAAAAAATTAACTGGGCAGGGTGGCATGCGCCTGTGGTTCCGGCTACTTGGAAGGCTGAGGGTGAAGGATCACCTGAGCCCAGTGGGTCAAGGCTGCAGTGGCTGTGAGCATGCCACTGCACTCCAGTGTGGGACACAGAGTGAGACTCCAACTCGAAAACAAACAAACTAACAAACAAAACAAACCAGGTGTGGTGGTGTGCACCTGTGGCTCCAGCTACTTGTAAGGCTGTGGCAGAAGGATTGCCTGAGCCCAGCAGGTGGAGTCTGTGGTGGCTGTGAGCATGCCACTGCACTCCAGCCTGGGCGACAGAGTGAGACTCCTACTAAAATAATAATAGTAATAACGTATTACACTATCAGTTTATTAAAGATGCTATCCTTAATCTACCTAAAGATGTTGCTCCAAATGTTTGTTAATAAATCAGCTGTTTATAAAGGTAAATGTGGGGGAGAAGGCAGAACAAGATGGTCAAATCGAACCCTTCAGTGATCACCACCCCCTATAGGAACCCCACATGAAGCAACCATCCATGTGAGAACCAAAAAATCAGGTGAGCGATCACAGTGCCTGATTTTCACATAATATCAAGGCACGTGGCACTGAAGAGGGCAGGAAAGTCAGTCTCGCATTGCCTCTTCCGCCCCTCCCCATGCTCTGGCAATGCTTAGGGCTAGAGAACCGGTGTACTTGGAGGAGAGACAGCAACCTGAGTGTGGGGCTTTGCACTGGAACTTGGTGATGTCCAGTCACAACGGAACACACCATGCGGCGTCCTTCTGCTGGTGCCCACGGAAAGAGCACTTAAGCCAGAGGGGAGGGAATTCTTAGTCCCAGTGGGAGGAATCCCAGTTCTGGGGGGCTCCATCACCAGCTGACTAAAGTGGCCTGGGGCCCAGAATAAATCGAGAGTCCGTCAGGCCACCAGGACTGCAGTCCTCGGGCAAGTTGCTGTACCGTCTTTGGCCTGGAGGCAGTGGGCTTGGGGTGCACATGGGCCCCGTGAGACACCAGCTGGGAAGGCCCAGGACAGGCCTGCCTCACCCCACCCCAAATCCAGACAGTGCAGCTCAGGGAGTGACTCCTACTTGTGGAAGGAAGAGAAGAGTTCAGAGAAGTTTGCTTTGCAGCTTGGGTACCAGTTCACCTACAGTAAAATAAAGTACCAAGCAGATTCTTTTTTTTTTTGAGTCGAAGTCTCACTGTCGCCCAGGCTGGAGTGCAGTGGCACACTCATGGCCACCACAGTGTCGACCCACTGGGCTCAGGTGATCCTTCCACCTCAGGGTTCCAAGTAGCTGGAACCACAAGTGTGCGCCACCATACCAGGCTAATTTTTTGATATATTGTAGAGACAAGGTCTCGCCAAGTTGCTCAGGCTGGTCTCAAACCCCTGGACTCAGGCAATCCGTCTCGCCTCGGCCTCTCAAAGTGCTGGGATTACAGGCATGAGCCACTGCGCCTGGCTTTGAGGCAGATTCTTGAAGACCTCTATCCTGGATCTTAGTTCCTGGGTGGCATTTCTACACCCACTTTAGACCAGAAGGGAATCCATGGCCCTGAAGGAAAGGACCCAGTCATGGCAGCATTCACCACCTGCGAAGTGAATTGGTCTTGGGCTTTGAATGAACAGCAGTATCCTGGCAGTAGTCACCAAGGGCCTGGGGCGAGACCCAGTACTGTGCTGGCTTCATCACAGTGCCACTTGTGGTGGCTATGGGAGTGCTTACGTCATCCCTCCCCCACCTCCAGGCAGCCCAGCGCAGAGAGGGACTCCTGATTGGGGGACAGAGGCACAGAGAGGGAAGAGAGCAAGAGACTTTGCCTACTGACCTAAGCTCGGCAAGGCAGTGACTCTAGGCTACAAGCGTTGTAGCTTTACTGGGCTTCGTGCACCCTCTAGTGCTGTTATGGCTACAGTGATCACCGGCTGGATCACAACACTCGATTTCCTTTGAACACGTGGAAAACCTAGAACAGGTATAAACAAGCTCAGATTGATAAAACTGAAGTAAATGCCTAATTCTTTAATGCCCAGATATCAACGAACATCCACAAGCATCAAGCACATCCAGGAAAACACGACCTCACTAAATGAACTAAATAAGGCACCAGTTGCCAATCCCAGAGTGATGGAGAGGATATGTGGTCTTTCAAACAGAGAATTCAAAATAGCTGTCTTGAACAAGCTCAACAAACCTCAAGCTAACAGAGAAGGAACTTGGAATTCTATCAGAGAAATTTAACAAAGAGATTGAAATAATTTTTAAAAAATCAAGTGGAAATTCTGGAGTTGAAAAATTCAGCTGATAAGCTGAAAAATTCATCAGTCTCTCAACAGCAGAATTGATCAAGTAGAAGAAAGAATTAGTGAGCTTGAAACAGGCAATATGAAAGTACATGGAGGAGAAAGAGGAAAAAAAATGAATGAAGCACACATACAATATCTAGAAAATAGCCTAAAAATGGCAAATCTAAAAGTTATTGACCTTTAAGAGGTAGTGGGGGTGGGGGTGGAGTGGGGGAGAGACAGAAAAAGAGAGAGACAGAGAGAGAGAGAGGGACAGAGAGAGACAGAGAGGTATGAAGTGTATTCAAAAAAATAATGACAGAGAACTTTTGAAACTTAGAGAAGAATATCAGTATCCAGGTACAAGAAGATCATAGAACACTGAGAAGATTCAAGACTACCTGAAGACATTTAATAATCAAACTCTCAAAGGTCAAGATTAAAGAAAGGATCCTAAATGCAGCAAGGGAAAAGAAACAACCAACGTATAAAGGAGCTCCAATATATCTGATTTCTTCTTAAAATGTCTATGTCTCTGTTTACCTTATCCACCTGTTCTTGCATGTTTTTTTTTTTCCCCATTAGAATCTTTAACATATTGGTCATAGTTATTTTAAACTCCCTGTTTCTGGTCATATGGAGTGAAATAATAGACATTGGAGGCTACATAAGGTAGGAGAGTGGGAGGAGAGTGAGGAATGCAAGATTGTCTATTGGGTACAATGTTCACTATTTGGGTGATGATTATGTAACGGCCTAGACTTCACCACTACGCAATGTGTACATGTAAGAAATCTGCACTTGTACCCCCTAAAAATACAAAAATTTAATAAACAATAAATTCCCATTTCATAATTCTAACATGTTCTCCATATCTGTGTCTGATTCTGATGCTTGTCTTATCTCTTCAGACATGTCTTGTAATGTTTGTGTCTTAATTTTAAAAAGAAGATGGTGTCTCACTCTGTTGCTCAGGCTGGAGTACAGTGGTGCAATCATAACTCACTGCAACCTTGAACTTTTGGGTTCAAGGGTATAATTTTTTTTTTTTGAGTTGGAGTCTCACTCTGTCGCCCAGACTGGAGTGCAATGGCTGCTCCCAGCCACCGCAGCCTCGACCTGCTGGGCTCCGGCGATCCTTCTGCCTCAGCCTTCCAAGGAGCTGGAACTACAGGCGTGCGCTACCAGGCCCGGTTAATTTTTGATTTCTTGTAGAGATGAGGTCTCATCAAGTTGCCCAGGCAGGTCTCAAACCCATGGGCTCAGGCAATCCACTCACCTTGGCCTCCCAAAGTGCTGGGATTACAGGCTGAGCCACAGAGCCTGGCCAAGGGTAATTTTTAATATATTTTGTGGAGGTGGGTGTCTCGTTATGTTGCCCAGGTTGGTCTTGAACTACTGACTTTAAGCGATCCTCTTGTCTTGGTCTCCCAAAGTCCTGGAATTATAGGCATGAGCCACCTGAGCCTGGCACTGTAGTATCTTCAGACATGTCTTGTAATTTTTGTTGTTGTTGTTGAAAGCTTCGTATGAGTGTGTGAGGATTTATGCAAATCTTGCTGGGAGTTGAGCTTTGTTTAATGTTTGCTGTAGCTATAGGTGCCAGAGGCTTCAAATTTCTCTAGTTTTCTTGGTTTTGTCTCTTTTCTTCACTTTGGGCTTCCCTAAATTCTTCTCCTTAGAGTTTGTGTCTTGCAGTCTTTTTAGCTATAATTTTTTACAGACTTTTTAGCCATTAATTTTCTAAAACAATACTATTATAATAGTAACACTTGTTCAGGCACACGACTGTAATCCTAGCACTTTGGGAGATCAAGGTGAGAGAATTGCTTGAGCCCAGGAGTTCGAAACCAGTCTAGGAACATAGCAAAACCTCGTCTCTACCAAAATAAAAAAAATTTGCCAGGCATGGTGGACTGTGCCTGTAGTCCCAACAACTCGGGAGGCTGAGGCAGAAGGATCTCCTGCGCCCAGAAGGCAGAGGCTGCAGTGAGCCATGATTGTGCCACTGCCCTATAGTCTGGGTGACACAGGGAGACCCTGACTAAAAAATAAAAATAATAATACAATACATAATATTATAGTATTATAAAACTTTCATAATAGAGTATTATATTGGAGCCTTATTGAGGTGGTAGTGAGATGTAGAAGAGAAAAAGTTGTCTATAAATCTTCCCATTCAGTCTCAATCTTTTATTGGGTCTGTCTCTGACCTGTGACCTTCACAAGTATTTCTTCTTACAGCCTTTCCTCACCTTAAGTGAGGTAGGAAGATGGGGGAATAAGAGCTGGGGTGAGAAGATGCCCCTCCTTCTTGACTCTAGCACAAGGCCCTGGTTACATTGCTTTCCCTGGAGATTAGGCCTCCCTTCATTATGGAGAAGGCTTTGGGCATATTTTGTAGTAATTACTCTGCCCTTTACCCCTGCCAGAGCCACAAGGGCAACTTTCTCAGATCTTAACTTTGAGCACCTGGTGGCCCCCACACTCTTGCTATTCCACACTCAATCTCCAGCAATTCACCAAGATTACCATTTAAGTGTTCCTACTTGTTTGATGGATCCAGCAACGTTTGCTCCTTCTGATCTTAGGCAGATCTCAGCTATGCGTCTTGGGATTTGCCTGTCTCTCCAGATTTCAGGGTAGCAGTTTGCCCTGAAAACTCAGCTTTCTGGTGGGTCTAAGAAAAGTCATTAATTTTCACTTTGTCTAGCTTTCCCTTGTTGTAAAGATAGGTATGAAAACATCCAACTCTTTACACATCAGGGCTGAAACTGGAAATCTTTTAATAAAAATTTCTTATTTAAGCTACGCAAGACTTAGAAATACATGTGAACAATGTGGTGAACAATTACTTTCAAGGTCATCTCAAATAACTGAATCAGTCTCATGTTAGAAATAATAAGATTGGCCCTAGTAGAAGATAAACTGTTATTTATGAAGATCCTAATTCTTCCTAGAACAGATGGAAGCCTTTCCATGATTAAATAGATCATAATTATGTATGTTTTGCAACACACTAGGATGAACTACCAGTGCTATCATTTATTAGTTTGGTGGGCATATTATTTAATCTTTCTTACCTTCATTTTCTCACCTAGAAAATGGGTCGTGTGAGGCCAGGCACGGTGGCTCACACCTATAATCCCAGCACTTTGGGAGGCCGAGGTAAGAGGATTGCCAGAGCCCAGGGATTTGAGACCAGCCCGGGCAACATGGCGAGACCTCATCTCTACAATAAATAAAAAAATTAGTCAGGCGTGGTGGCACACGCCTATAGTCCCAGCTACTTGGAAGGCTGAGGTAGAAGGATCACCTGAGCCCAGCAAGTCAAGGCTGTGGTGGCTGTGAGCGTGCCACTGTACTCCAGTCTGGGTGACAGAGTGAGATTCTGACTCAAAAAAAAAGGAAAACAGGTTGTGTGTCTTTAGAGATAATGAACCCAGCAATACATAGCCACTTACTAGGAGCTCAATAAATATTAGCATTTCCTTTCTATTAATTAAAAAGAAATGTTGGAAGAATGAATTTCAAAATTTCTGAGGTACTAATTGTAAAGCATGTCCTAAAAGCTCAGTATTTTAATAAGGCAGATGATCAATTGATCAGTAAACCAACTATTGGGTGATTCCAAAAACCCAGACCAAATTCAGTCTAACCCCAAGAGAGAGATAGCATTTAATCCTGGACTGCCACCTACCGGCCCATGAAGACCCAAACATAACTATCTGGGAGTTCCAATTCTCCATTAAGAGAAAATAGTGGTGGTTTAGTTTATTTCAGATGACTGATTAGAGCAAGAGTTTTCAAGTATTTTACTAGCCCTCAGTATCACACTCCTTCTACATGACAGCCACAGTAATTTGTATTGGTAACATTGATTTTTTTAATCAACATTTCCTTGATAACAGGTTGGTTTTGCTAGGCATCTTAGTATTATCTATGGCTCAACTATGAATCAAGGACCTACAGAAACTTTACTTATTATTATTTTTCCCTTACATGTTAATTTTCATAATTTTAGCATGATTAATAATTTCTTTATTAGTTTTAGTGACATTAAATTCAAACGGAGTCAAATCATCTGATTAATTCTAACCAGCTTTGATGAACTATTATATACTGGACCAGAGGTTTCTAAAAGATAATCTGTAGACTAGTTGGCTGATTGCATCAGAATTGACTGGTCTCTGTTTCATACGTGCGGAATCAGAATTTTATTTATTTATTTATTTGTTTATTTATTTATGTTTTTGAGTTGGAGTCTTACTGTGTTGCCCAAGCCGGAGGGCAGTGTTATGTTCCTAGTCACTGCAGCTGGGCACAATGGCTCATGCCTGCCTGTAATCCCAGCAATTTGGGAGATCGAGATGAGAGAATTGCCTAGTCCCAGGGGTTCAAGACCAGCCTGGGCAACTTGGTGAAATTGCATCTCTGCAAGTAAAAAAAAAAATTAGCCTGGCATGGTGGCACAAGCAAATCTTCTGCCTCAGCCTTCCAACTAGCTGAAACTATAGTTTCGGGCTACTATGCCTGACTAATTTTTTTTATTTGTTGTAGAGACAAGCTGCTAAATTGCCCAGGCTGGTCTTGAACCCCTGGGCTCAGGCAATACTCTCATCTCAGCCTCCCAAAGTACTGAGATTACAGGCATGCGCCACTGCACCCTGCTCATAATAATTTTTAGGTAAAGCTCTGGAAGTTATATATACGTTTGAGTTGGGGTCTGTTGCCCAGATTAGAGTACAGTGGTGCAATCACACCTCATTGCAGCCTCAACCTCCTGGGCTCAGGTAATCCTTCTGCCTCAGCCTTCTGAGTAGTTGGGACTACAGGTGCATGCCACCATGCCTGGCTAATTAAAACAATTTTTTTTTTTTTTTTGGTGGAGACAGAGTTTCACTATGTTGCCCAGGACTACATTGCCGGGTCCTCATTTTAACCTTTTTTTTTCTCTCACCAGATGAGGCTTTATTGGGGATTGTACCTGGGTACAAGGTGGATAGCACAGTAGGAATTCTCCTGCTGGCTTCCCTTAGAGAGTGGCTTGGGGCCCTTTACTGGGCTGGTTTTGTTAAATCATTGTGTGAAGGGGGTGGAGTCTGGACTGCACAGGTGTAGTATTGATTATGCCTCTACAAACATGGCGGATAAGCCCCTCCCTGGATGGAGATTTTAGTACGGTATTGAGGTGAAGGTTATCATTCATTTTCCAGACCTTGTGCACATCCATTTTAACCATTTTTAAGAATACAGTTCAGTGGCTTTAAGTACATTCACATTGTGCAATCTTCAGAACTCTTTTCAGAATGGAAACTTTACATGGATTAAACAGTAACCCACCATTTCTCCCCTCACCAACCAAGCCCCTGCAGCCATCATCCTACTTTCTCTCAGTCTGATTTTGACAACACTAAGTACTCATAGAAGTAGAATCATATAGTATTTGTCCTTTTGTGACTGGCTTATTTCACTTAGCAAAATGTCCTCCAGATTTATCAATGTTGTAGCATTTTTAAAGGCTGATTAGTATTCCATTTTATGCATTTATCACATTCTGTTTATCCATTCTTCGGTCGGGGACACCTTTTAACTACTGTGAATAGTGCTGCTGTGAACACAGGTGTGCAAATATCTCTTTGAGACCCTGCTTTCATTCATTTTGTGTATATACCTAGGGGTGAAATTGCTGGATCATATGGCAGTTCCGTTATTTTAGTTTTTAAGAATGTCTATGTACTTTTATATAATCTACCTTTTTTGAGACTTACTCTCCACCACATCTAGTGTCTCCAGGTGTAGAGATTGTCTGGTTGACTTTCCGAGCCCACTCATTTGCAACAGCCATCTCCTGTTGGGGAATGAGCATAGAAGTGGGGTTAGTGACCTGAAAACGTGGGTTTGGAAAGTGAATTTGAGGACTGAAATATTCAATCTTCCAATGCCACAGCTGAGCTCTCCCACTCCTGTCCGGTGGGTACATGTGGAGGTTCTTCTAATTGTGTAAAAAAACCCGACTTCATTGAAAGCCGATTTTCACCTAAATGACTGACTTGCAGGTAACTTTCTTTTATGTAATTTTTAAAACTTTTAGTTATCGTTTTGTCTTCATAATAGCATTAAAAAATTATTTTGAAGATGTGGGGTACAATTCAGGGCTAGTTATACAAATGTTCATTATACAGGTACCCTTGTTGATGAGGTGTGCCTCCCCCCCTTTTCCTCAGTTTCCTACTCCCACCCCTGCCCTCCCCTGGCAGTTTCCCATGACTGCCAATCCCTTTCTTAAAGTATTATGATAATTGTTCAAGGTCCGCTTATGAGTAAGAACATGTGGTACTCAGTTCTTTGTTTCTGTGATAGATCACTCAGTATTACAGACTCTAAATCCATCCAAGTTGCTGCGAAGTTCATAATTTTGTTCTTCTTTTTTTTTTTTTTTTTTGAGTTGGAGTCTCACTCTGTCGCCCAGACTGGAGTGCAGTGGCCGCTCCCGGCCACCACAGCCTCAACCTGCTGGGCTCTGGCGATTCTTCCGCCTCAGCCTTCTGAGTAGCTGGAACTACAGACGTGGGCTACCACACCCGGCTAATTTTTTGATTTCTTGTAGAGATGAGGTCTCGCCAAGTTGCCCAGGCGGGTCTCTAACTCACGGGCTCAGGCAATTCACTCACCTCAGCCTCCCAAGGCGCGGGATTACAGGCTGAGCCACCGAGCCCGGCTAATTTTGTTCTTCTTTATGGCTGTGTAATATTCCATCATATGTATGTGCCACATTTTAAAAATTCAGTCCTTTTTTGATGTGCAGCACAGTTGGTTCCATGTTTTTGCTACTGTAAGTAATGCTGCAATAAATATGTGTGTGCAGGTATCTTTTTCATAGAGTGATTTGAGTTCTTCTGGGTATATTCCCAGTAGGCAGATTGAGGGGTCAAATAGAAGGTCGATTTTTAGATTTTTTAGGAATCACCACACTGTTTTCCACAGAAGTTTACTAGTTTACACTCCCACCAGCAATGTAGAAGTATTCCCTTTTCCCCGCCTCCTCTCCAGCATCTGTAGTTTTTTGAGTTATTGATGATGGCCATCCTGACTTGAGTTAAGTGGTATCTCAGTGTGGTTTTAATTTGCATTTCTTTGATGACCAGTGAGGCTGAGCATTATTTTCATGTGTCTGTCGGCTGCTCAATGTCTTCTTTTGAGAAGTGTCTATTCATATCTTTGGCCCACTTTGTAAAGGGGCTGTTTGTTTTTTTCTTTTAAGCACATTTGAGTTCCTTGTAGAACCTAGATGTTAGGCCTTTGTCAGATATATAGTTGGGAAATATTTTTTCCAAGTCTGTGGGCTGTCGCCTCACTCTCTCAATGGTTTCTTTGGCTTTGCAGAAGCTTATCAGTTTGATGAGGTCCCACTTGTCTATCTTATCTCTTATGGCATGGGCACTGGGGTTTTGATTAGGAATTGGTTGCTAGTTCCAATTTCCATAAGGGTGCCTCCTGCATTTTTTTAAGGATCTTATAGTTTGAAGTTTTACGTTTAGGTCTTTGATTCATTTTAGAGTTGATTTTTGTGTATGCTGATAGGTAGGGAGGGGTCTTGTTTTAATCTTCTGCATGTGGTCAGCTAGCTTTCCCAGCACCTTTTACTGAATAGGGTCTCCTCTCCCCAGGTAGATGGTGGAGGCTTTGTCGAAGATGACTTGGTTGAGAAATTGAGGTTTTGATTCCGAAATCTCTATCCTATTCCGTTGGTCTGTATGCCTGTTCTTGTACCAATACCAGGTTTTGATTATTGTAGCCTTATAATAAAGTTTAATGTCTGGGAGTGTGATACCTCCTGCTTTTTTTTTTTTGCTGAGGATTGTTTTGACTATTCGTGGTCATTTATGTTTCCATATGAATTCCTGTATTGTCATTTCCAGGTCTGGTAATGCTGCTGGTAATTTAAAGGGTATTGCGTTAAATCTGTAGATTGTCTTGGGTGGATGTACAGCTTAAAAATGTTGATTCTTCCAATCCACGAGCATGGAATATTTTTCCATTTGTTTGTGTCATCTTTGATTTCTTTGAGCAGTATTTTGTAGTTTTCGTTGTGAAGGTCTTTGACCTCTCTGGTTAGGAAGATGCCAAGGTATTTAACTTTTCTGTGGCTATTGTGAATGGGACTGTGCTTTTTATTTGTGTTTCTGTTTGTTTATTGTTGATGTATAGGAATGCGACCATCTTTTGCGCATTTATTTTATACCCTGAGTCTCTGCCACAAAATAGCATTTTAAAGCCAATTCATTTGGGCTCTGTTCCAGTTTCTTTGCTGCTGCAGCTAAAGTCTGAGGGGCCCAGAGGAAAAGAAGAACCCAGAAGGGTACAAGAAAAACGTAGAATACTCATTTTCATTCCCAGGGAGGTACCCTGCGGTGGACGGAAATCAGAAGTTTTTAACTAGCTGTTTGATTTTGGGCAAATCTTTCGGCTCCCTGGGACGAAATATGCAAAACGAGGGTCATGCATTATAATCCCCAGATTGTGCGAGTGACGTGGGCGCGCGCGCGCGCCCGCCAACGCTTTGCAACGCGGCTCGGGAGCGTGACATCACCATGGTAACAGCAACCCGCGCGCACGCGCCCTCTTAAAGAGCCGGTGTGCTCCGCGGGCGTCTCAGCCCGTCCTCTTCCTCAGACGGCCCCGCCCCCGCTTCCCCCCCCCAGACGGCTCCGCCCTGCGGAAGCCAAGTAACCAATCACCGCCCGCCTTTTCCCTGCCGTCACGGGCGCGTGCCCCGGTTTCAAAAGCCTGGAGGGGGCGGGCTCCTGGCCTCGCGCATGCGCCTCGGCGCGTTTGCCCCACGCTGGTTCCGCGAGCTCGGCCCTTAGGTCTCCGCGGCGTCCGGGGGCGATCCGGGTGGGTGGTAGCCGCCGCCATGGGCAGGCCCGCGGACTCTCGGGGTTCGAGAACCCGACCTGACCCGGTGCAGAGCTTCAATCGCTGGAGGAAGAAACACAGCCACAGGCAGAA
>NW_007245651.1:376998-422336 GCF_000164805.1 Carlito syrichta | reverse complement strand
GGGGGCGGGCCCGCCCTGGGGAGCGTGCCGGGGGTCCGCTGGGCTGGAGAAGAGCGGGCGTGGGGCGGAAGGTGGCGTCGGCCGCCTCGGCCCCAGCCTCTGCGCCGTCCTGGCCGCTCGTCACACCGTGCTCGGAAAAAAAAAAGTATCGAGATGTGGGTCCCAAGGGTCGGGCGGCCAGGGCTGTGGTCGCCGCCGGAATCCCGCTCCGAGTAATAATGCTAGCGACGATGGGGGTACTCGTGACACCTACGTCTTGAAACGCCTCTTGATGATCTGGCTGGGTTTGAGGTGTGGATCTGGAGAACCCCATTTTGCAGATGAGGACACTGAGCTTCCGAGAGGCCCGGATGCTCGCCCGAGTCTCTCACCCGTGGTGGGTGGTGTGCCGTTGGAACCTAGACCTGTGTCTTTCCAATCCCAAAGGCTTTGCTCTTCACCGTTAGGCCTGACCGCCACCTCCACACTCTCTTTCCTGTGCCCGTCTCATTTTCTCCCCCTGGGTCCTGTCCCCACGCCGGAATCGGGGGAGAAAAGCCAGACTGCTGGTCGACTTCTGTCACTTACCATCCCCACCTTGTAGTTGACGTCCCCAGGGGAGCTCATCCCTGTAGCTGTCACTCGGCCTCCTAGATGTCAGGCTCCTTAGGCCTGTTGGTTTCTCTCCTTTTCCCTAAATCCCGTATCTGTTGGCTTCCACTCGCCCTGCCTCTCAGCCCTCTTCGAGTGGAGGATTTAACAGGAGGAACACTCCTGAGATTAAAGGGGCCTTTGTGATGACCATTACCATATATTTGATGGTTTACAAACTACAGACGTTTATTCTTTCACGGTAATGGAGCCCAGAAGTCTGAAATCAGTTTCACTGGGCCCAAATCAAGGTGTCAGTAGGGCTTTGCTCCCGCCACAGCTCTAGGGGAGAGTCTGTTTCTTGCCTCTTCTAGCTTCTGCTGGCTGCCTAACTCCAGCCTGTGGCTCCATGGTCCTGTGGACTTCTGTGTCCACCTACCTCTGCTCTTCTGTTGTAAGGATACCCGTGATTACATTTAGAGTCCACCCAGATAATCGAGGATAGTCTCCCCTTCTGAAGATCTTTAGTTTTATCACTTTTGCCATATAAGGTCACGTTCACAGGTTCCAGGGCCATCGACATATTTGGGACCGATTTTTAGCTTACCACATCCTAGTTCCACCATGTAAGCATACCATTGAGATAGAAACCTAGGAGCAGTCCTAGACTACTCACACTTAATCTAGTGGGTCACCCTGGTGGTCAGAGTTTTTTTTTTTTTTTTGAGTTGGAGTCTCACTCTGTCACCCAGGCTGGAGTGCCGTGGCATGCTCACGGCCACCACAGCCTTGACCTGCTGGGTTCAGGTGATTCCTCCGCCTCAGCCTTCCAAGTAGCTGGAACCATAGGTGTGTGCCATCACGCTCGGCTAATTTTTTTGATTTATTGTAGAGATGTGGTCTCGCCAAGTTGCCCAGCTGGTCTCGTATCCCTGGACTCAGGCAATCCCCTCACCTTGGTCTCCCAAAGTGCTGGGATTACAGGTGCCTGGCGATCAGAGTCTTAAGTTTCTCAAATGCTTCTCCATCGCTACTGCAGTGCCTTATATCAGGCCCCATCATCTCTTGCCTGGGTTACTGTGTGGCAGTGGCTTACAACAGGTGTCAGCAAGTGTCATCTGTAAATGTTAGTAAATGTTTTTAGCTTTGCAGTCATAAGGATGGAGCTACTCAGCTGTGCCCTGGTAACACAAAAACTGCCATAGAAATACTTAAATAAATGGATATTGTATTCCAGTGAGGCTTTAATTAGTGAAACAGATGGCTGATGAGATTTTGCCCTTAGGCCTTATGCTCTTCTAACTTTTGCTCTATACTTCTGTTAGAATGATCCTCTTTTTTTTTTTTTTTCCTTGAGTTGGAGTCTCACTCCGTCGCCCAGTTGGAGTGTAGTGGCACGCTCTTGGCCAACCTAGCATCGACCTGTTGGGCTCAGGGGATCCTTCCGCCTCAGCCTTCCAAATAACCAGAACTGTAGGTGCACACTACCATGCCCGGCTAAGGTTTTTGATTTGTTGTAGAGATGAGGTCCTGCCAAGTTGCCCAGGCTGTAATTGAACCCATGGGCTCAGGCAGTCCACTCACCTTGGCCTCCCAAAGTGCTGGGAATACAGGCTTGAGCCACCATGCCCGGCCGAATGATTCTTTCAGATACGAAAATTCAGTTATTTTATCTCTGGTTAAAACTGTTCCTTGGCTCACAGTTACTTTCAGGAAAGTTGTTGAACACAGCATGGCAACATGTTCTGGTATGCTGAAAAAGTAAGTTGTTTGTGGTCAGGCAGACCTAATTTAAGTTCCATGCACTTTAGTTATTGACTAACCACCTTTCTTAACCTTCCTGTTTCCTCATTCAGCAAACAGGTTATTAATCTCCCAGAGTGTTATAAGACTCAAATGAGATAATAGAGGCATACCAAATGGTACATCTAGGCACATGTGAAGGAACGACTTGCAGTTTTGTGACTTGGCCATGCTCCTTGCACTTCTTGTTGTGCTTTATGTTTCCACTGCTTGTGGTGTGCATACCCATCCCCTCAGCCCAAGGACCCCTCATCTTTGAAGAGTTAGCTCAGACTTCTCTTCACCATCTCCTCAGGTAGAGTTAGAGCTGCTGGACATCTGTAGCATTCATTACCCACTTGTGATGATTGGCCTCTTTATTTAACTTCCTTATTAACTCTTCTGCTATATCAGGAACCTCTCAAGGTCAGCAACCAGTGTTAGACTCATGTTTGCTCTCCCCCAGAGTCTGGAAGCACAGTGCTTGTCCTTGAGGAAGTTCTCAGTCAGTGTTTAGATGTTGTTTGTTGTGTAGACTAGACCTTTTCTAAATGGCTTTGCTCTGGTTGGTAGCATTGGTCCTTTTTTTTTGCCTCTTGTTTCAGCAATAATTAAGAGTTATTAAAATTTTATTGTCTTTCCATAGCCTCACAACAAACAACCCTTTGTTCCCCTTATACAGGAGAGGAAATTTGAAGGCACAGCAAGGTTACATAATTTGCACAAGGTTAAACAGCTCCTAAGTGAAAAAGGAGTTCTAGTCCAGGTAGTCTAGGTCTGACACCAGGTGTCTACTGTGTTGCATTTATTAAGTGATTATTTAAATCCCAATCTTTTCACTAGGTTGAAGGGGCAGCTTTTTTCCTCCCAAGCATTGTTCTGTTTCATTTCTTTAATTTTAGAAGTATTTCCTTAAAATTTGGTCAATAAATAAATGCATGTGAAATCAATTGGCAGGGATAGCAATACTAGAATAGTTATTTGAATAGCAGGTTTGTTATCCTCTAAGTAACCACGGTGCAGGCCCTCCCTATATGGCTCCTAAGGTGGTAGCATTTATGCATAAAACTTTTATTACAGAGCCATTAGTACACAGGTGATGTTCAGTTTCCTCACTGGTGAAATATTGAACAATTTGATTCAGAAATATTTTGAAACAATTTGGCAGGTGCTTGTTGAGGTCTGTGTAAATATACATGGAAAAAAATACATGCTCAGGTCTCTAGGGAACTGATGGGGGGTTAGGGTCCAGATGTTATGACAGATATTATCACAGTAAGTGTGTATGAAATGTTATAATAATGTTGGGTGTGGTGGTTCAGGCCTGTAATCCCAGCACTTTGGGAGGTTGAGGCGAGAGAATCAGTTGAGCCCAGGAGTTCACCATAGTGTAGGCAATATAGTGAGACCTTGTTTCGACAAAAAAAAAAAAAAGTAGTTGGGCACGATGTGTGTCTGTAGTCCCAGCTACTTGGAAGGGTGAAGTGGAAGGATCACCTGAGCCCAGAAGGTCGAGGCTGCAGTGAGCTGTGATCATGCTGCTGCCCTCCAACCTGGGTGACAGGGTGAGACCCTGATTCAAAAAAATGTTAAGCTAGTAAATAGTAAATATGTAACATGTAGCTCATGCTGTGGCGTTAGAAGATGGTGTAATTAGGGGGAAAAGTGTGAGTTATCCTGTTTTGCACTCCTGGCCAGATGCATTAGGAATATTCTTGGCATACTACCCTTCCTCCTGGTGGTGGCAGCCTTAGGCCGGCCTTGGAGCTGGGTGTGGTCTAATGTGGGCTGAATTTCAGCCCCTGCACCTCAGCCTTAGCAGATGTTTTTTGTACAGTGTACAAACTGTCCAGCGGGTTGTGGTAGCCATGGGTGGAACTACTTGAATGGTGAGTTCGCCATATGGACAAGATTTGCAGGGACACTCTAGATGGAGGGGGCAACATGAGATTCAGAGATGTGCAATCACGGTGTGCTTTGAGGACTAAGTGCTCCTCGGAGTGTTGCTTGTGTTCCTGAGTTGGTTTCAGATGGGGTTGGAGAAGAGGATGTTGCTGACTGTTGACCCCTTGATTTTGACTGAGTGAAACCCACGGTGGACCTGTGACCGCCAGAGCTGTAAGCTAATAAACTTGTGTTGCTCTGAGCCTCAGGTGAAATATTGAACGATTTTTTGGTGATTTGTTACAGCAACAGTAAGAACTTTATACAAAGGCCATGCTCAGAGACTTTAATCTGGAAGCAGTGGGAAGTCTCTGGGGGAGTTAGAGAATCCATTAAGTTGTAAAGGTTCTGGAGGCTAGAGGCCAAGTGGGAGACTACTGCTGTAGTCTGGGTCTTGGTCCTCTAAGAAGCAGATACGAAGATGGGATTGAGTGAATTGGAGTTGATTGGTTGTTTGAGACAGGATCTCGCTCTGCCACCTAGGCTGGGGTGCAGTGGCAGCATGATCACAGCTCACCCTGAGGTCAAGCAGTCTTCCCACCTCAGCCTCCCAAGTAGCTGGGACTCTAGGCGTGTGCCACTGTGCCCGGCTAAGTTTTAAATTCTTCTTGTACTGGGGTGGGGGCAGTCTTGCTGTGTTGCCCAGGCTGGCCTCAAGTGAGCCTCCCAAGTAGCTGGGACTCTAGGCGTGTGCCACTGTGCCCGGCTAATTTTTAAATTCTTGTACTGGGGTGGGGGCAGTCTTGCTGTGTTGCCCAGGCTGGCCTCAAGTGAGCCTCCCACTTTGGCCTCCCAAAGCACTGGGATTACGGGCATGAGCCACTGTGCCCAGCTGAATGGGAGCTTTACTGGGGGGAAATGTCTGTGAAGGCTGAAGGAAAGGGAAGGGGAGTAGGAAGGGAAAGGAGAGGAGGATGGAAGCAGGGGCGGGTAGGAGCAATGTCTGCATCCCAGTTATAGGAAAGCTGATGGGGAGTCCTTGTTCCAGAGTCATCTGTTAGAGGAATCCCCTGGCCTGCTGGCGTGAGCCTGCAGTACTGCTGAGCCCAGCCAGTGACTGGGAACAGCCCAGAAAATGCATGGATCTTTCAAGGTGGATCTATAAGGATGACAGCTGATCCAGTCAGTCAACTATGCTCCTGACAGCTGGAGTCTGGGTGATTTCTAAGGCTGTCAGGCAGTGGGTGTGTGTTGGAGGGGCTGGTGGAGAACTGGGGATCTAGGCTAACGGGGACCTGTTGAGCTAGTTGTCTTACTTCAGCAACTGTTTTCACTATTGCTGAATGACTCCTGAGATTCATTTAGACTCTTACCGTAATCAGTTGCACTCTATAGAAACTCTGCATTCTAGTCCTGACATTTTTTTAAAAATCAAAATTGGGTCTGGTATGATTTGATCAGGTTGCTTTTCTTCTTTTGATTGTAATAGGTGGAGCTTCCTGGAAAGTTTCAAGACTTTTTTCTCCAGGCATTATTTCCTTAATGAGAAATAGGTATATCAGAGAGTTGTGAGAAGTGTAAGAGGTGGGTAGGTGCTACCCATCCTGTTCTCCCTTCTGCTTCTTCCAGCTTTTCCACCGTCATTGGGAAGCCTTTGATAAGGACCATCCCTGAAATTTCTCTTCCCTGATTTCAGAAGAATGATGATATAGATTTTAGAGTAAATGTGAGGATTGTGGAGACAGGAGTGATTTTTTTTACCCCCTTCCTAAGAAAGTGGTAAAGGGAAGAGGAGTTATTTTGTTTGTAGGAATCATGGCTATCTCCTGTTGTGGCTTCTACATATTTCTTGGGATATAACTGAAAATATTCTAGAGTGACGTTGGCAAACTTTTTTCTGCAAAGGGCCAGGTACTCAGTAGGAGAAGTGAATGGTTATAGCTGTGGCCCAGTAAAACTTAGTTTACAAAAACAGGCGCAAGTTGGGTTTGACTCGTAAGCCGTAGGGTGCTGACCCCTTCCTGTTTTATAGCATCAGCAGAATCAGCATTTTCTTTTTCCTTGGGTGACCTTTTTTTTTTGAGAATATGGTGTATGTTTTACATTGTAATGGTTGATGGTAGAGTTTGGAGCAGTTTCATTCTTCTGAATTTCCCCTTGGTTAACAGGCTTTAGGAAGATGTGCGGTATTTTGTAGCCCACCTTGCCTGTGCTGTGTCTCTTGCTGAAAATTAGACTGTGTTTCCACTCTACTTCCTATAGGTGTTTTATTCCCTGTGAAAACAGCATTTTAGCTGGAAACACCACAAGTGCAAGGGTGGGCCACACTTAATATTAACGTCCTGCTGGAAGATTATCTTCTAATTGAGGTTCCTTGCTGGGACAGAATGTTATTTGAATAAACCGTTTTTCTAATGCTGGTACATTGATTTTGCTTGCTCTCCAGTGTCTGGAATGATTTGTAGGGATTAAGGCAATGTTTTAATATTTGTATTTTTGGTGTCTGAGGGCAGAGAGTAACCCTGCCTGGGCTACGTTAAGAATTCTAGGGAAGATGATGTGTAGATTGTAAAATGAAATACTACTGTCATCCCTTTACTGCCTAGAGTGTAATTTAAATAAATGAACCTCACAAATGCAGCTTTTCCCTTTTGTGAATCATGAATAATTTGGCAGCCTATTCCCAATTCTGAGCAGTAGTTTCTGCATTCACCATCTGTAATAAAATAATTCTTTTGAGCAGCTGAAATGAAATCCAGAAAATTGGCTTTATGCTAATAAGGAACATCAGTAATGAACATTTGAATAATGTAAAGTTAAAGAGCAAAATGTTACTTATTGTGGCTTCAAAGCGTGGCAGACGTTGTTCCTGATTATTTTGAAATAATACCCCTCCTTCAGTATACCTCAAAATGAATAGTTATCAGGTTGACTTTCATAGGCCACTAACTTGTGGTTAAAACTTTGAAAGATTTGTGCTAACAAGATATATTTCTCCAACTAATTTCAATCTTTTCTCCAAGTTGTGCATATAGATTAGTTTCATCATGGTCTGTGGTTTGTAGTCATTTTGTCCCTTATTTCCTCTTGAAGGATGATTGACAGTAACTTTTCTTCCTAAACTTGATGTGATTGGGGATGACTTATGGTGGTAACATTTTGGAGGTGAAGGATGGTCAATGTGTTTCTTGTGTGTGTGTTAATTTTCTACCTTATCAATTGAAATGGTTACAAATTTCTGTTTGATTCAGGACAGCTTCTTCAAGGCATATTTCCTTTCAGAAGGAGTGATAGTTTTTAATGAGAAAGCCTGCAGTAACAAGGATGAGCTGGGCGTACAGTGTAAAGAAAAAATAGTTATATTTTCAGACAAATGAATTACTCAGTAGGTTATTTTGTCTTACCTGACATTGTTCCCTTTTTTCTTATTTTCCAGATAAATGTAAATGAAATTACAAGATTTTCAGATTTCCCCTTGTCTAAGAAAACATTGAAAGGTAGGTATATTGTGCTCTTGGGACATGTTATTGGATTTCTTGGTGTTTTTGATAAATGGAAGAAGATTTAGAGAATTTAACCTAAAAAATCCTATTTTTGGCAAATTTTGATATCATGAAAACCAGTGAAAATAAGCAATATTCAAGTCTTAACAATCTGTCTTTCTCATTTTTTCTGGACTGGTTAAAGGACATTAATTTAAAAAAAAGCAGGCCGAGCACAGTGGCTTATGCTTGTTATCCTGGCGCTTTGGAAGGCCAAGGCAGGAGGATTGATTAAGCCTGGGAGTCTGAGACTTGCCTGGGCAACATAACAAGACCTCATCTCTGCAAAAAATAAAACAGTTAACTGGGCTTGGTGGTACATGCCTGTAGTCCCAGCTCCTTGGGAGGCTGAAGCAGAAGGATCACCTGAGCCCAAGAGGTGGAGGCTGTGGTAACCTGTGATCATGCCACTGCACTCCAGCCTTGGTGACAGAGTGAGACTCTGATCCCCCCCTCCAAAAAAAACAACATTCCTAGAGATTCTGAATAATTAAAATGAAATCTAGTTGTGTTAGTTAAAGTAAGCAGGGGAACAAACAAAAACATGATACCCTTTCTGTTAGTTTGCTAGGACTGCCATAACAAAATATCAGACTGGGTAGCTTCGACAACAGAGTACTCTGTCACCGTTCTGGGGGCTGAAAGTCGAGAACAGGTGATGGCAGGGTTGGTTTCCTTTTAGGGCCATAAGGGAGGGATCTGTTTCTCTGTCCTTGGCTTGCAGATGGATGTTCTCTTGCTGATTTTTTTTTTTTTTTGATAAATAAAAACTGGATATATTTATGGTGTGTGACACGATACTTTGAAATATGTATATGCTGTGCAGTGGCTAAATCAAGCGAATTAGCATATGATTACTTTATGTTTTTTGTGTGGTAAGAGCATTGAAAATTAGCAATTTTCAAGTTTATGGTATATCTTGTAACTAACCATAGTCACTAGGACATACAGTAGATCTCTTGAACTCATTCATTCTAACTGAAATTTTGTGTCCTTTGACCAACATCTTCCCAATCCTTCCCTTGCCCACACAGTGTCTATACTTCCTTTCTATGGGTTTGACTTTTTTAGATTCCACACAGAAGTGCGATCATGTGGTGCTTGTGTTGATGTGCCTGGCTTATTTTGCTTAACCTAATGTTTCCTCCACGTTCACGCATGTTGTCACAAATGACAGGATTTCCTTTTTAGAGACTGAGTCGTATTCCATTGTGCATATGTATCACGTTTTCATCATTCATTAATGGCCACTTAGGTGGATTCCATATCCTGGCTGTTGTGAATTGTGCTGCAGTGAACGTGGGAGTGCAGATAGCTCCCAAAGGATATAAAATCCATACTGATTTTATACCCTTTGGATGTCTCCCCAGGAGTGGGGGGTGCTGGATCATATAGTAACTTGCTGCCCCTTTACGTGGCTGTTCCCCTGTGCATGTGCACCCTTGGTGTCCCTTTGTCGAAGTTCCTTCTTTTTTTTCCCTTCTGTTTTATATATTCAGAAAATGATATGAAGGTTCTTATAAAGACACCGGCCATGTTGGATTAGAGTCCACCCTAAGGGACTGTAACTTAAACACTGCTTTAAAGGTTCCATCTCCAAATATAGCCACTTTCTGAGGTACTTGGGGTTAGGGCTTCAACCTAGGAATTTTAGAGGTACACAGCTCAGCCCTTAACACCATCCCACAGGGATTGTCTTTTTTTTTCAAGACAGGATTTCACTTTGTTGTACAGGCTGGAGTATAGCGGCATGATGACAGCTCACTGCAGTCTTAAACTTCTAGGCTCAAGCCGTCTTCCTGCCTCAGCTTCCTGAGTAGTTGGGACTACAGGCATGCACCACCATGCCCTTCTGATTTTTCTATTTTTTGTAGAGATGGGGTTTTGCTATGTTGCCCAGGCTTGAGTCGAACTCCTGACCTCCCGCCTAGGCCTTCCAAAGTGCTGGAATTACTGGGTGAGCCACCACATCTGGTAGGGATTTTCTAAGGTATCATTCTTCTTTCTACATGCCAGGTTTGCAAGAAGCTCAGTACCGTATGGTAACTGAAATACAGAGGCAGACTGTCGGGTTGGCTTTGCAAGGTAAAGATGTACTTGGAGCTGCCAAAACAGGCTCCGGCAAGACTTTGGCCTTCCTTGTTCCAGTAAGTCCATTTTTCATGTTGGTTCAGATTCTCCATCATTTTTATAACATGCTGTGCCTAGATGCAAATAATTATAGAAAGAGTTGTTTTCATGCTAGATTTCCCTGGCTAGAGTGCAGGCGTCGTCAGACGGGAGCCACATTTGTTTTGCACTCTACCACATTCCCTGAGCCCTAGCACAGTGCCTTGCATGTGGCGGGTACTCAGTAATGAATGATGAATGAATTCTTGTGCCTTGACAAGTCATTACATCCTTGATGGATGCTGGGTGCTCCACTGTGGCAGATAGAACAGTTCTGCTCTGCAGAAAGACTGGTGGAGGTAGCTGTTCCTGCTCTCACCCTTGTGAGCCTACCAGTGGCTTTTATACTTGGCACCCGTTTAGGATAAAGCTGAAATATGCTCAGTTTAGGGAGCTTTGGGGATTGTTGAGAGATTTCTGGGACATTAGTATCTGTCTTTTACAGCAGTAAAACAACAGAACTTCTTCAGAATTTGCTTATATCTTGGTTATGCAGTTGGTCTCCTATTTTTTTTATTCCTATAAAATAATTGGCCTAGAAAAATTTCATATTAGTCTTTGTTTCAAATACTGCAAAACCTCTTTTTAAAAAAATCCTTGTGCTTTTTCTTTCTTTTTTTAAGCAATGTCTCTTTACAACTAGAGAATGCAGTCAGTATTAACTACAGGAGCTACACACAAGCAAGTTTATTTTAATGTAGTTATTCAGAAAATATTTTTCTTAAGTCTGTTTTAATGGTCTGTAGGCTACATATAGCTTCACTGATAGCCAGTGTCTTGATGGCCTGGCTCTGATAGCTTCTGGACTACCATGAGGCCACTTTTCCCTTCTCTGTGAATTGGTGGTTGGATGCTTCTGATGGATGGGAGAAAAAACAAAATCTCTTCTTTAGGATTGGATAAAACTTGAGTGGTATGCCTTCCTTTGATTTGGAGGGGCAAGGTTGGATGTGGGTCAAAAAGCTCACTTCTCTAAGGACTTCCTGAACATGAATCTGCTGTGTTTTTGAGGTGCTGGAAGCCTTGTATCGTCTGCAGTGGACCTCAACAGATGGACTGGGGGTTCTGATAATATCTCCTACAAGAGAACTGGCCTATCAGACCTTTGAGGTTCTCCGAAAAGTCGGAAAGAATCATGACTTTTCAGCTGGTCTCATCATTGGTGGAAAGGTTTGTTCTTTTGTCCTTGTCCTTGCCTCTTTCCTTCTATAAACCTATGTTGGAGTACGTGGCAGTTGACAGGGAAGAGGTGAAGACTTCATTTAAACAGATAGACTTCCTATCAGGGACTCGTAGGGTGGTAGCACCTCCATGTGATCACTGTCATCTAGAGTCTGGTTGTCAATTCTGCATATCCAGAAGTCCATTTTTGTTAGGGTATTTTAATTGATTAGATTCTCTGAGACAGATTTACCTTAATCATCCTGTAAAGCTATTCATTAATATCCATTGGGAAAGATATTTCAGTGTGTAAACATTTTAATAAGATATCTATCCAAGATGCTGAATAAATCAGAACATTACTGTATCAGTAGCAGTGAAGGCAAGGAAAGTAGATTGTTTTGAATGTTTTACTTTAGGTCATGATGAGATCTGCTGTTTAATCTTTGTTCTACCATATAGTACGTATGGAATGCTTGGATCTGCTGGTCCCCACTAAACTCTGAGGAGAAATACTTGACTTCTTGAATTCCTGTGCAAACATGCACAAAAGATGAAAACATAGCTTTGTAAACCTTCATGTTTTCATGTACTTGCCACTAAACTTTAACAATTGACAACATTCTGTGTTTCTTTCCCCTAGCTTCTACTTATAAGAAGTGGTTCTTGTCTCAAGGAGAGAACCTTTAAAATGTAGAGAGCTTGACTCTTTCTTTCATTACACAAAGTGCAGTGAGTGTTGTCAGAATCTCTTTAATGCCCCTGGGTCCTGACTTACTGAGAGTAATTCCAGTTTAAGTCAGTTTTGACAGACCCAACAGGAAATCATGACTTGGAGCATTCATTAATGTTTTTTTCTTGGCCTCAAAATCTTGGGTATGATTAAGAACTCTGAGCTCTTTAGGTCTTCAGTTAAAGACTTTTATTTAGTCCAGAAATGTGCTGCAGAAATAGAAGTTATGTTTATTCCAAGAGTATCTAAACAGCTACATGAAATGCCATGTGCAGATGGTTTTATAGTTTTGTTACACAGGCTGCTCAGAGTGATGTGTCTGTGTAATCAAAAGAAACAACTGTTTTCAGGATCTGAAACACGAAGCTGAGAGGATCAACAACATAAATATACTCGTGTGCACGCCAGGTCGTCTTCTTCAACACATGGATGAAACAGTATCTTTTCATGCTACCAATCTCCAAATGTTAGGTAAGTCATGAATTTCTAATGAAGAAAAGCTAGATATAGGAGAGTGCCCTCATCAATTTTAATGACAGAATTGTTATGTTGGGTAAATGTTACAATTCAAAAACTGAGAAATAACCTGAAACTTCTGACACTTTGGGCTCTAAACCCAGAGAATACTACTAGGCTTTTTTTTTTTAATCAAGAGAAGAATATATGTGCTTTTCTATATGAAATTAGGCACTTTAGTATTAGGCATTGCCAAGATTTTTATCTAAGTAACACCTACTTCCGATAACTTGAAAGGGTCACATTGGCATTTTTTGGTTTATTTTGAGTCGTGCTTGTACTTTGTCACCCAGGCTGGAGTGCAGTGGTACGATCATGGCTACTATAGCCTCAACCTGCTGGGCTCAGGTATTAGGGCGCTCATAGCTGGGACTATAGGCACATGCCACTATGCCTGGCTAATTCTTTTTTTTTTTTTTGATTTATTGTGGAGACAAGGTCTTGTCATGTTGCCCAGGCTGATCTTGAATTCTTGGGCTCAGGAAATTCTCTCGCTTTGGTCTCCCAAAGTGCTGGGATTACAGACATGAGCCACTGCGCCCAGCCATGTTGACATTTTTTTTCTTTTCCTAAAAACAGAGATTTTTATTGCTTTTGGTCCACAGTTGTCATTTCACATTATCTCATAGTGAAGGGTCCCTGGAGGTGGGTCCCCGTGCAGTACTTGGCAGGGGGGTGGCAGGGGAGGGACGGAGTGGTGAAGCCTCAGTTTCCCCATGGGGCCCCCTGGCGAGGATGGGGCTCTTGGCTTGAGAGTCACGTTAAAATTCAGTCACTCATGAGCCTAAAATACTTTTTTTTTTTTTGGAGTCAGGGTCTTGCTCTGTGTGGAGCACAGGTGGTGCAATCATGGCTCGCTGCAGCCTTGACCTCCTGGGCTCAAGCAATCCTCCAGCCTCAGCCTCCCGAGTACTGGGGCTACAGGTGCACACCACCACGCCTGGCTCATTCTTAAATTTTTTGGTAGAGACGGGATCTTGCTATGTTGCCCAGGCTGGTCTCGAACCCCTGGGCTCAGGCAGCCCTCCCACCTTGGCCTCCCAAAGTGCTGGGATTAGAGGCGTGAGCCACAACTCCCAGCCCTAAGACACTTTAGGACCGTGGTCTGCCCTTCTCCAGGGGACCCATGCCCCCCTCCACCATCCCTGCCCCATTCTCCTGAAAAAAAAAGTATTTTTTTCACGAAGACTTCCTGAAACTGCCGTAGGTAGAGAAACCACAAACCGATCCCCCAACAAAAGGTAAGGGAAGGAGAAGAAACCGGAAGCCTTTCGTGGCCGGCCTCCCTCCCTGCCCGGGTCCAGCGCCCACAGCCTACCCAAGCCCCAGCAGGGGGTGGGAGGAACGCCCACTAGATCCGCCCTTCCCTCATCGTCCCCTCCCCGCAGAGGCTCAGTCCTGCAAAGGAACCCAGGTGGGATGGGAAAGCACGCCCCCCAGCCCACAGACCCTGAACAGGTTTTAAAAAAAAAAAGACAAAAGCACAGAAAAATCCTAAAACCCAGCTGGGGCGCTGACATGAGCAGGCAGCCCCCTCCTCAGTAGCCAGCCTCTTCCCGGGAGTCGCGGGGAAACTTGGGGGAGTCCCCCAGGCCGGGGCAGTCGCCGGCTCCCAAGGGGACCCCGTCAGCTACCAGGCCCTGCGGGTGGTACTTGGGGTTGTAAATCTGTCGGCCCAGGCCAAAGACCTGGCTGCTGTGGCTGGCATCCTGTGTGTAGGCCATCTGCAGGGACATGGAGGAGTTGTCACATTTGTCCGTGCCCAGCTTGGTGTCGTAGATGTGCCACCGGGTGCCCGGAGCCGTCATGCCCACCTGGCTGGCACACTTGTTGGTGCCCATTGGCAGGCTGATGGTTGAGTGGTCCATAAGGGGCAGGATGTGGTTCTTGGGGTCGTACAGGTGCTGCCTCGTGCCATAGGCGGTCATGTCCGACTGGCTGGTGCACTTGTTGGTACCCATCTGCAACCCGGTGACGCACTGGCTGGCCTTCATGGTTGTGTCGTTGAAGTTCCGCTCCTGCTTCTCCAAGTACTTGATGCTGATGTCCACGCCACTCTGCAGCCGCTTGGTCTTGGCCTTCCCCGCCAGCGCCAGGAGAAACAGCTGCACCTGTGTCATGTTCCCACTCTCAAACAGGTCATTGGCCTCGAACAGTTCCATGGAGTTCATGCCACAGCTGACCGTGGCCTTGATGAAGTTGGAGAGGTTTTTCCAACTGGTTCCAGTTCTGCATGGACCGGTTGATCTTGGGGGCGGAGCCCGGCTGCAGCTTGTTCATGAGTGTGCACAAGATAATCCCATCCTTCAGACCCTTCTGGAAGTTGGGACTGATGGAGAGGCCAGTGAGTCCCTCGATCCAGCTTTGGAGTTCAGCATCCTTCTGAGGGTCGTATGTGGACAGAAGCTGGTCCTTGACCTCGGCTGCGAGGCCGTACGGGGGCCCCTTGTTGAACTGCGTGGTGCTCATGGCTGGCGGGACCGATGGACGGGATGGACCGACATTGACATTTTTTCATGAACTTTTTCTTTTTTGCTTGGTGATACTACCTAACGTGTATTTTTAAATCAACTTTATTTTTGACTTACAGAAAAGTTGCAGTGATTAGTTCTTGTATATCCTTCACCTGGTTTCCCCTAGTGTTAATGCCTTATATGACTATGATACCTTTATCAAAACTGAGATGAACATTGGTGTGTTATATAAATTCCATACTTTATTCAGATTTTACCAGTTTTTGCACTGTTGTCGTTTTTCTGTTTTAGGATCCAATCCAGGATACCACACTGAATTTAGCCTAATGTGTATTTTAAATATTATAGTTCAACTTACTTTTTCCTTTTTTTAGTTCTTGATGAAGCAGATAGAATCTTGGATATGGGCTTTGCTGATACCATGAATGCTATTATTGAGAATCTTCCCAAGAAACGTCAGACTTTGCTTTTCTCGGCAACACAAACCAAATCTGTGAAGGACCTTGCACGCTTGAGTTTGAAAAACCCTGAGTATGTCTGGGTTCATGAAAAAGCAAAATATAGGTATGTACTCTTTGATTCAATCAAAATCAATATCCTTTTTTTTAGTTTAAGGATTTGATGTTTTATTTTTATTTATTTATTTATTTATTTTATTTTATTTTTTTGAGTTGGAGTCTCACTCTGTCGCCCAGACTGGAGGGCAGTGGCCGCTCCCGGCCACCTCAGCTGGGCTCCGGCGATCCTTCCACCTCAGCCTTCCAAGTAGCTGGAACTACAGGCGTGCGCTACCACGCCCGGCTAATTTTGATTTATTGTAGAGATGAGGTCTTGCCAAGTTGCCCAGGTGGGTCTCGAACCCGTGGGCTCAGGCAATCCATTCACCTCAGCCTTCTAAAGGCTCAGGATTACAGGCTGAGCCACCGAGCCCGGCTAGGATTTGATATTTTAAATATATGTTTTCTGGGATATAAGACATTGTATGTGTTGTTAGATGTACAAAGCATAGTAAATATATTAGTTAAAATTACTCAAATTCTGCATATATCCTTAAATGTTAGAATACTCTAATATAGCATTCTCCAAAATGTGATCTGAGGAAGAAACATTTTTCCTTATGATTTTCTTATGATTTCCTTAGCATTTTATTGTTCACATATTGTTATATATATTTGTATGAATCACTGCAGACTTTCAGGAGAAATGTTTTCCAGTGAATATAAGTAAGATTCTATGCTGAAGATATCAATATGGTTTTAACTCTACTATTATTTATATCTTAAAACTTTCATTTCTTCTTGCTATGAAATATTAGTGTAAAAAGAAGAAGATTTGGGAGCTAAATTGTGTTATCCAGATGAAAAACCCTAAAATACAGAAAATATGGGTATTCAGGCCCACCTTGACCTCTTTTAATAAATGTCTAGTATTAAAAAGTCCAAGGACAGAGACTAGACTCTATGCTTCTAGGTGAACCTAATGGATACACTTTGGAGAATCTGAGTACTGGTAGCTTTGAATCAAGAACTTGGGAATGGAATAGCAAGAGATACTTGAGATCTCGTTTTTTTCTTGGCTTACTATTGTGTAGATATTGGTCTCTTACACTTGTGTTGAGATAGCCATGGACATTTTTGTTAAATTAACTTGAAAAGACGGACTAGGTTTTTTGATTTTTCTTCTTTTTACTGTTTGCTTCCTGCCTATTTTCAAAATTCATCAGACAGATTTTTCAAGCATTAGATGGTCTCTAAGACCTTTCATAATTTATAAGTTAATTGTACATATTATCCTTATCCTTAATTTCTGTAGACAAGAGTTACGTATTATCTGTAGGTCATAAAATTTTAGAAAAAACTGAATGCAAAGACTGATATTTCACAAATGAGTTTTGAAGCTCAGTTTTCCCATCATTTATAAAAAATGTGGCTTTCAGCCGGGCTCGGTGGCTCAGCCTGTAATCCCGCTCTTTGAGAGGCTGAGGTGAGTGGATTGCCTGAGCCCGCGGGTTCGAGATTCGCCTGGGCAGGCGAGACCTCATCTCTACAATAAATCAAAATATTAGCCAGGTATGGTAGCGCGCGCCTATAGTTCCAGCTACTTGGAAGGCTGAGGTGGAAGGATGCCGGAGCCCAGCAGGTCGAGGCTGCGGTGGCCGGGAGCCACTCCAGTCTGGGCGACAGAGTGAGGTGCCAACTCAAAAAAAAAAAAAAAAAAAAAAGTGACTTTCAAAGGATTGATAGTAGCAGGAAACTGTGGGGAGGGGGGTGGAAGGGCGAGGAGGTAGGATCGACAGTAGTGGATATCTGCCTGGGGAAGTGGGGGGGGACACACCTCATTAACAAGTGTACCTGCACAATGAATATTTGTATACCTAACCTTTAATTTTAAAATCACGAAATGTAAAAGTTAAAAAAAATGTGGCTTTCAGAAAAAGTTTTAGAAGGCAGACATATAGTGACCTGTTTATAAAGTTGCAAATTATGTGATAATGGCTGCAGTCCTCTTTAATTCTAAATTCACAGGAAACATTATAAAAAAGCAGATGCTGTTAGGAATTTTGTCTAATGTCAATATTGACTTTCCCCTTTAGTAACTTATCAGTGTGGTTAATATACCATGAGAGACTATAAATCAAGAATATTTTAAAGTATTACGGGGTATCTATTCTGAAATTGTGAAGGGCCCCCAAACTAAAGAGAAATGATATCTTTCTGAAGTCAGAGTATACTTAGAAAAGTATACCAGTGTTTTCTTTATATTGCTATATGTAGGCAACTGGTGCCTCTAATGAATTTTTTTTTCTTTTTGAGTCACGATCTTTCTCTGTTGCTTAGACTGGAAGGGAGTAGCACAGTACAGCTCACTGCAGCCTTGACTTCTTGGACTCAGGCAATCCTCCCACCATAGCCTCCCAAATAGCTGGAACTACAGGCACACATCACTGTGCCCAGCTAATTTTTCAATTTCTTTGTAGAGACTAGGTCTTGCTGAGTTGCCCAGACTTGTCTTGAACTCTTGAAATCAAGTGATCTTCCTGCCTCTGCCTGGCAAAGTGCTGGGATTATAGGCGCGTGCCACCATACCCAGCCTAATGATTTTATTTTTGAGAGAATATTCCTTTAATTACTATGCCTTTGGGCCATAGTGATTTATGTGGTGAATTATAAAAAATTTCAAATTTGAAATATATTATGAGCTCATTTTATTAGGTGCAAACAAGTTTAGTATTACATCTGCTGTTAATTTGAAACATAATCTTTATAAAATATTTCTTTTTATCTTTACTTTTTGCCTTTAAGTCTTGTCAGAGATTAGTCTACCTGTTGCTCGTTTCTTTTGGTTAGTGTTTACATGGTGAACCTTTTCTCATCCGTTGACTTCCTACATTGTTTATGTCCTATGATTTCAGATTTGTCTTTGTGAGTAGCATATTTTTAAAATTTGCGATAATTGCTTTTAACATTTAATCGACCTAGTTATTATCTAGGTCCCTTTACTGATTTCTGCTATTGTGCCTTCATTGTCAAGTATTTTAATTCCACATAAATTTTAAGCCCCAAAGCCATTATTATTACTCTTTGAATCACTGATATTTATTGACATTTACTCAAATATTATTCTTCTTGCATTGTCATGCTTCTATCTGATATGTTTTCTTTTGCTCAAGTAATTTTTTTTTTTAGTATATGTCTGTTGGTGAAACAATCCTTTTTGACTTATCTAAAAACCTCTTTATTTCATCTTTAAAGGCTATGGCAGTTTTTTTTTCTTCAAAATATCTTTCTATTATACTCTAGGTTTTATTATTTCTGTTAAAGTTATCTGGCAGTTCTCTTTTTCTTTTGAGGATAATTTTTTTTTCTGGCAGGCACATGTGATAATGTCAGGTTACCCTGATCTGGTCTAGCCTGGCAATTAGACTTTGTGTCTATTTTGTTTCCAGTTTTTCCCTAGACTTGAGGTATAGTCCTGACACATAGGGCCTAGCCCTTCTCAGGGTCTCAGTCCAGGGTGTCTACCAGAGCCCCTCTACCATGACAGGCTCTGAACCTCATAGCATTGTAAGACTGCTGGAGTCTCTGCTTAGTTCTGTACCTTCTGGGTTGTTGCTTTTTGTTGTTTTCCCCCATTTTGCCTTGCTTGTGCTCAGTTTAGGAATTGGCTTACTCCTCAAGGGTAAATTGTATGAAAAATTTTAGAGTCAGTTTTCCTTCTGTCTAGGGTCTGGGACTGATGTGTTTAAGCCTCATTAAGGCTACTACTTTGTCTCTTCTGCCTTGTAATCAGCAACTGCTCTGGGGTAAAGTGAGGTGAATATAGGGTTTGGCTGTGGGCATTTCCATTTTCTTCTTTAGCACCTCAAGTCCTAGCTGCCCCTTTTTTGTTTTGTGTTTATTCCAACTTTTACAGCTGACGTTGCAGTTCACAGAGTTAATCTGGCAGGAACCACTACCTTTTTAGCCTTAGAATTTTAGCAGCCCATGGAAGCTGTTGCCTAGCTCATTCTTTCCTTGGGGATTGCAAAGTTGTGATATTTACATTCTCTCATTTCTTCATTAGCTTGAATTCTTTTTATATCAAACAGCTTTCATATGAACTGTGTAACTATCTGAGGTACAGTTCTTACCTGAAAGCCAGAATTTGACTTTATGCTCCTTATTAGCTTTAAAACTAATGAGTTGGTTCCCTAGTATTTTCCAAAGCTGAGCAGTGTGTGTTTTTGTTTTGGTGATGTAAATGAACTTAGATTTAGTGATAGCTAAATTTAATGATGATTAAAGATGAATTAATGATATTTAACTCATTTTAAAAATGTCCTTGAGTCAATAGGAATAATTATATTTAATACTTGTCTCATATCATCCAAGACGCTCATAGGAGATACTTCAAGTTTTGGATCCTTGACACATCTCAGTATTCTTTGATGGATGCCTTGCTTTCTGGTGCTCTAGGTTTATCTTACACATTTCCAGTTCCCATAAAATCCTTCTAGCAGGATGTGGTATTTGAAGACCGTAGTCTAGGTGCTAGTGGGGATGGTCATTTTGTTAGACTTTTCAGTGGACAGACCCTTTTTAAAGAGTTCATGCAATATTTACAAATCAAATTTAGGCTTACAGGCTTTTTACACAGCCTCATTAAAAAAATATGTATCTTTTTTCTCTTATGCCAAACATCTTCATTCCCAAAGATTTTTTTTTTGTTCCATCTGTCAGTCAGTATATCTAAAATAGTTTCAGGATAGTACCAGTATTACTGTTGATGGTGATTACTTTTATAAGTAATGATTCCGTTGCAGTTCTTTTTTTCCTAAGCTAGTTTAGTAAAGATGCAACAATCACATATCTTTGAGATAATTGCTTTGTCATTAGGTCATCGATGTGATACATATTTGGACTCATTTGTTTTGTTATTTTGTAAAATTTTGATTCATTTTTTCCCATAACCCCTCTATAGCTATGACCTATTTATTTTTTGAAGTCTTTATTATTATTTTTTTTAGAGCAGTTTTAGATTCATACAAAATGGGGAGGAAGGTACAGAGATTTCCCATTTACCTCCGGCCTCCACACATGAACAGCCTCCTGTGTTATCAACACCCTTGCTAGAATGGCGCATTTGCTGCAATGGACGAACCTACACTGATGCATCCTTATTGCCCGAAGTTCATAGTTTACGTTAGGGTTCACTCTTATGATGTGCATCCCCATGGGTTTATACATTTATAATAACATGTGTCTACTATGATAGTACCATACGTATGTTCACTGTTCCAAAAGTTCTCTGCCCTATTCATCCATTTATCTCCTTAAATTATCCTGGCAGTCACTGATCTTTTTACTGTCTCCATAGTTTTATCTTTCCAGAATGTCACACAGTTGGAATCATACAATGTGTAACCTTTTCAGATTAGCTTCTTAGTAATATGCATGTAAGGTTTCTCCATATGCATTTAAGGTTTTCATGGTGTGATAGCTCATTTCTTTTTAGCACTGAATAATATTCCATTTTCTGGATGTACCCCGGTTTTTCCATTCAGCCACTGAAGGACATCTTGGTTGCTTTCAAGTTTTGGCAATTATGAGTAAAGCTGCTATAAACATCCTTGTGTATGTTTTTGTGTGGACGTAACATTCTCAACTCCTTTGGGTAAATACCAAGGAGCAAGATTGCTGGGCCAGATGATGAGGGTGTGTTTGGTTTTGTAAGAAATGGCCAAACAGTCTTCCAGGTTGGCTGTACCATTTTGCGTTCCTGCCAGCAGTGAGTGAGAGTTCCTGTTGTTCCACATTCTCGTCAGCCTTCGGTGTTGTCACTATTCTGGATTTTGGCCATTCTAATAAGTGCGTAGTGGCATCTCATTGTTTTAATTTACATTTCCCTGATGATGTGCAGAACGTCTTTTCATTTGCTTATTTGCCATCTATGTTTCCTCTTTGGGGAGGTGTCAAGATCTTTGGTCCCCTCCCCTTTAAAAAATTGGGATGTATCTATTTGAGGTTTGAACGTTCTTTGTATATTTTGGAGAAAAATCCTTTATCATATGTCTTTTGAAAACATTTTTTTTCTCATTCCATAGTTTGTTTTCTCATTCTCTTGACAGGGTCTTTGACAGATCAAGAATTTTTAATTGTAATGAAACCCAGCTTATCAATTCTTTTGCTTATGGGTCATGACTTCATATCTAAAATCAGTTGACTCCTAGTTTTTTATTTTTCTGCCTGTCCCTCTTTCTTTTCCTTTCAATATAAACAGACACACATGAATGGGCATGTGTATGCATATATAATGTTTACCCCAACCCTAACGAGTGGTACCAAATTATATGTACTATTCTGCTACTTGTCTCTTTGCTTAACATATCCTGAAGATCACACCATAGCATTATATGGATATATTCATTTCTTCTTTAGAGTTGCGTGATACTTAATTTATGTGGAAATGTAATCATTCCTCACATTCCCTACTGATGCACACTTGGGTTGATTTTCATTGTTTTTTTGCTTTAGAAATAATGACATATATTCTTATGTTTTATTCTAGTGTTAGAATAGAATCCTAAAAGTAGGTTTATTAGTTCAAAGAGTAAATGCATGTATATTTCTCTCCAACATTTTAAATGACATTTCAAGCATTCAAGAAATAGAGACTTTTACAATAAACACCTAATAGCCGCCACATAGATGCTACTTAATGGCAGCATCCATTTACTTGCCTTTGTCCATCCTTCTCACTGTGTATTAACCCATCTAATTTTTGATGCATTTCCAGAGTAAATTGCAAACATCTGTACTTCCCCCCAAGTACTTCAGCCATGTTTCACTAATGAGAGTTTAATATTTGTACAGATTTTTTGGGTACAAAATTTCTATGCAGTGAAATTACATTTGAATTTTGATGAATGTGCATATATCTGTAACCTAAAGCCCTAATAAGATGTAGAACACTGCCATCAGCCCAGCAAGTTCTCTCATGCCCTTAGTTGACCCTGCATTTTTAGGTAATCACTGTTTATGTGGTAGCTTTTTTGGCATATAATCTGTAAGGAGTTTTGAATGTATTTCTTCTTTTTTTGAGTTGGAGTCGCACTCTGTCACCCAGACTGGAGTGCAATGGCTGCTTCCGGCCACTGCAGCCTCGACCTACTGGGCTCCGGCAATCCTTCCGCCTCAGCCTTCCGAGTAGCTGGAACTACAGGCGCGTGCTACCACACCTGGCTGATTTTTGATTTATTGTAGAGATGAGGTCTCGCCAAGTTGCCCAGGTGGGTCTTGAACCCTGGGCTCAGGCAATCCACTCACCTCAGCCTCCCAAAGCGCTAGGATTACAGGCTGAGCCACCGAGCCTGGCTATTTTGAATGTATTTTAAAGTCATGTGTTGAATTCATTTCCTGAGAGACAATAGAGAAAGTGGGTTTTTTTATTTTTAAATTTTGATGTATGTGTGTAGGAAATTTGTTTGAAAGATGTGTCACTATTAAAACTTGTTTCCTTTTTTGGTCTGGATTTCAAAGTTGCAAACATGATGTATTTTTTTTAATGTTTCTCTCCCCTTAATTCCACAAGCACCCCTGCCACTTTGGAACAGAACTACATAGTTTGTGAGCTGCCGCAAAAAATAAGTGTGTTGTTTTCTTTTCTGAGAAGCCATCTGAAGAAGAAGAGTATTGTATTTTTCTCCTGTTGCAAAGAGGTATTAGCCGTTTATTCTTCTTTCTGAAATTATCATGTTGAATCGTCTTTTTTGAAATAGCAAATTCCAGTTAGACAAATAATTATATTGTAAGAGAAATACAGTGTAGGAGTGATGAGGGATCTGTAGTGTGTTGTAAAGGAGACTGTGGCCGAGACATTAAACTCTGCAAGGGCAGAAACTATGTCTTTTATTTGGTATTGTGCTAAGTGCTAACAATGCTAGAAAAATAGTGGCCTTCAAAAAATATTGGTAGAATGAATACTTGTTAGCTAGGCTAAGGGAGGTCTTTGTAATCTGACATCTCTCCTCCCCTTTATGAATATGGAACAGAATATGCCATTTCTTTCATGCCTCATGTCTTTATTCATGCTAATCTGTCTAGAATTCTCTCTTTGCTTACCCTTACCTTAGTTCTGGGAAGACACTAGAGTTCATTAAGGCAAAGCTCAAATGTTACACCCAAAAGTCCCTTTCTAAAGATTCAATTGCTCCTCCCTATCCTGCTGCAATATTTTGCTTATATCTTCATTTAGTTAATAAACACATAATGAACACTAGCCCTGTGCTAGGAATGAGGAATTCAGAGATGTATGAGAACTTGGTCTCCTCTCTGAAGGGAAAGGGGCCGTGGTCTTTGTGTGTGTGCACACTACTTCTCTTCTAGTATATTTCAGATTCCTAATGACATATAGGACATATTATAGATCAGTTCTAGGTTTATAGTTTTTGCAATAATGCACAGGTGGGTTTCTCTCCAGTTTGTGGGAAGGTAAATGGTGGTCTTCCTCTGTTTTCTGCTGAGCCCTGTCATTTTACTGTGCGAAGAATGACTTCAGATTTTTAGGATCTGGTTAGATTTTAGAAACTTTATATCTCCTAAAGAAGAGTTGGTTTTGGTATCTAGATACTAGGAAACAGTTTTGAGAGTCATGTTTCTACTCTGTGCTCCTTTGCTTTTCCTTTTGTCATGGTAGATGAAGTTCTTGCTTGCTGTGACCAACCCTTCTTGTGTGTTCCAGACTCTGTCTTCTCATTTGTACGAGGCCTATGCCTCGGCAAAATATTCCCTTTCTCTCTTAGATTTTCTTTTCTCCCTACCCATTCATAAATATTGCCCATATTAAGAATGAGAAACAAATCCCTTGTCCTTTTCTACTCATTGCCCACTGCAACCTTGAACTCCCGGGCTCAAGTGATCTTTCTGCCTCAGCCTCCTGAGTAGCTGGGGCTACAGGCACATGCCACCATGCCTGCCTAATTAGCAAATTTTTTTTTTTAGAAAAGGTGTCTTGCTATGTTGCCCAGGCTGGTCTTGAACTCCTGGCCAAAAGCAATCCTCCTGCTGCAGTGTCCTAAGGTGCTAGGATTCTAGGCTTTTTCTGCTCTTCTTTACAGCAAACTCTTCTAAAGACATATCTCTGCTAAATGAATCACCTTTTCATCTCCTGTTCTCCCCTTAACCCTCTGCTGAATCAGTCCTTTTTAAGAGAAACAGCTTTCTAGAGTCAGTGCTCAGTTATCAGTCTTTATCTCATTTGACCTCCCAAAAGCAGTTGACACAGCTGACTATTCTCTCCCTCTTCAGACACTTGAGACTCTTATGACTCTACGCTATCAGCCTCCCTGCCTCCTTCTGACTATTCTATTTTAACTCCACTGTGCTGGTTCTCTTCTGCTTGACCACTGCAATTTGGAATCCTTCATACCACTCTACTCTGCCCCTTTTCCATATGTGTTCTCTTTCTGAGTAACCTCATTCATTTCATGGCTTTATATTTATCTGTATGCTAACAACTACCAGATCCACATCTCAATTCCTGACTTCTTTCCTGAGCTGCAGACCCATGTATCCACTTGACTACTGCATATTTCCAGTTATATGTCTAGAAGGCATTTCAGATTGGACACAGAGTTCTTATCCCTAGATTTACTTCTTTCAACTTCCCCTTCTCAGTAAATGACTGAATTTTTGTTGTTGTTGAGTTGGAGTCTCACTCTGTCACCCAGACTGGAGTGCAGTGATTGCTCCCGGCCACCGTGGCCTCGACCTGCTGGGCTCCGGCGATCCTTCCGCCTCAGCCTTCCAAGTAGCTGGAACTACAGGTGCATGCTACCATGCCTGGCTAATTTTTTGATTTATTGTAGAGATGAGGTCTCGCCAAGTTGCCCAGGCAGGTCTTGAACCCACGGGCTCAGGCAGTCCACTCATCTCAGCCTCCCAAAGCGCTGGGATTACAGGCTGAGCCACCAAGCCCGGCTATGACTGGATAAAGTCCTGTTTGTCTTTATCCCACAGTCAATCTGTTGATAACACATGGCCATCACCTCTCACCACCTGCTATGCTGCAGTGCAGAGTGAACTGTGCTTAATTTTCCCTCAGCCTCCTAATTGCCTTCTCCATTCCCTCACCTCCTTTCCTGTGGTTCTTCCACATTATAGTCAGAGTGATCTTTGGAAGGTAGAAACTGGAATATGTCACTGCCTTGCTTAAAACCCTCCACTGACTTTTTCTCCTACTTGGAATTAAATTAAGCTCCAGACTTAGAACCTGCATGCCTTTGTTCCCTATGCACCTTCTACCTCAGCTAGTTTGTTAGAGAGTGGGAAGTCAAGATCAGTCTTGATCAAGAGATGCAGACTGCAGAAAGTGTTTATGAACTCAGTGTGCACTTCCTGAATTTCCATATGTCCTTTTCCTGAGTCTGCTGTGCCTGAGAGTGCATTTGTGGTCTCTGGATTTTCCTTTCCCATCTCACCTTTCATAGTTGTCCTTTCTCCATCTTTACAAAAGCAAAGCATGAGTGCATTTATTACTCATCTTAGTGGTACATTGTCCCAGAATCAGAACCTCCCTGGCCCTAGAATATTGCTGTTGAGAAAGTGAATGACTAATGAATGACTGGGTAACAAGTCATTTTGCAATTTACTTGGTTTTCCATTCTTTCAGCAAAATCGGAGACAGACCTTAATGGAGTTATTAGCCAATAGAGCACCAAAAAATATAATATTCTATCATGATTTTGCCATATTTTGCAGGAGCTCAAAGAGTTAAGCGTCTTTGAGTCCATTTTTCTATATTTATGTGAACAGATTTTTTTAACACCTGTGATAAAATAAAATGATGCTGAATTCTGCTTCAGTCTAGCCATCCATAGTATCCATTTATGAGTATATAAAATAAAGAGAACTAAAATAGTCAGTTACATTTAGTCCTATCACTGAGATATATTTACAATAATTTTATGCCTAACAGTTATTTGTCAAATCCTAACAATTCTTATTTTGGCCAGTTCTGTTCTACATATTGTAATAATTGCTCACTCTGAGAAGAATGCTAAGTCAATCTCATGGCCACAGAAAATTAAAACTAATCAGTTTTAATTTATGTAGGAAATGGTGAGTTATGATAACATGATCGATAAAAGACTGAGTTTTAGACTTAAGATGCAAGTCTGTGGGGTTTGGAAATAGAAATGTGAATTAAAGGAGGAAAGGAAACTTTCTGTTGAAGAGATTCTTCTTATTTTTTATTTGGTAGATGGTAGGTCTCAAATTCCTCTGCTCTTTAGAATCCATTGGCTATGTTGATAAGATGTAAGTTTTTATTTAAAAAAATCAACATTTCTTAGAAATTACATCCTTTGCAACTCTTCAGATTTGGAAAGATTTCAGATGTCAACACAAATGGAAGATTATTTTTTAAAAAGTTGGTAAATATGTGAGCAAAAATGTTTGAAGACCACAACTCTAGATATATTTCCCTTTTTCTGCTCCATATTTAACATTTTGTTTAATTGGTAAAATTTGTGCTCCTTAATGCATGTTTTGCTATTCATCTTCTAAAGCTTTACTGCTGCCATCCAGAGGTACCAACACGTTCTTCTCTTGATGCCCAGGTTCAGTATCTGTATCGAGTGTTCTGCCGTCTCCGTCCCGGTATTTCTATCCTTGCCTTACATGGTCGCCAGCAACAGATGAGAAGAATGGAAGTCTATAATGAGTTTGTCCGTAAGAGAGCTGCAGTCCTCTTTGCTACTGATATTGCAGCCAGGGGGCTGGGTAAGAAAGCTTCCTATCATAAATTTTCTGTGATCATGGGAAACACAATTTGCTTGTAAAGTATATTTTCAGATATATAATAAAGTCAGCCAGGTGTGGTGGCTCTCGCCTCTGATCCCAGAACTTTGGGAGATGGAGGTGAGAGGATTGCCTAGCCCAGGGGATTGAGACCAGGCCGGGCAACTTGGCGACACCTCGTCTCAACAATAAATAAAAAAATAAGCCGGGTGTGGTGGTGCATGCCTGGGGGTCCAGCTACTTGGAAAGCTGAGGCGGAAGGGTCGCCTGAGCCTAGCAAGCAGGTTGAGGCTGCAGTAACCGTGAGCTGTGCTACTGCACTCTAGTCTGGGTGACAGAGTGAGACTCCGACTCAAAACAAAAAACAAAAGTTCTTCAAATAATTGGGCTTTCTTTTCTTATTTTGTAAGAGAGAACTAAGTAAATAGGCAGCAGTTGATTAACATTAAGGATGTGTCAGTGAAAATTTCTGTAATAGTTGCATCTTTTGTGCTCTTACTATTGTTTCATGATAATTATGCCACAGAATCTTGAGGAACCTGCAAAATCAGAAGAGGATGAACAGTTTAACAATATGAAAACAGTTCCTGTTTCTTTGTAAATTGGAAACTGTTTATGTTAATGTTGAACTCATTCAACAAGAAAAATCAGTGAGATCTGTCTTTTTACCAACCATTCACATTTTTATCTTAAAATCACTACACATTAATGTATTTAAATTTATTTTCAAAATGCCATTGTTGATAGAGAACTTGTGGCTTTGTGGGAGTGGGATGAGAATGGAAGTAATTAGAGAGGAAAACAAGTTTAGAGATGGGAACAAAGGATGAGAATAAATAGGTCGTAATTTGAATCCTTCAATCACTTTATCTTATCGTATTTGTTAATACGGCAAATTTTTAAACAACCACACAAAGAGCCTAAGTTTAATCTACCCTCATATATACATTATGCAACTCATGACCCTCCTTCTGTCCCTCTTGGAGTACCCTAAAGCGTATCTTGGACGTCCTATCAGTTTGTCCACATGTGACTGGGGAACTAACCAAGTATGCATCTTTCAGTGTTCTGGGCTGTTTTCTCAGGCCCACAACAGTTCATCCTCTACCTCCACCGTCACTGAGTAGATAGTTTCAAAACATTCTGACTGTGCTTGTATCTATTTATATTTCACTGTGACTTTTGAACCTGAGCTAGGACAGGTCACAAAAGCTAATTTTGAGCTTAAGTTTACTCCTTTCAAGTGTCAGGTTCCCTTTTTAAAATTATAAGATAATTTAAAAAAAAATCACACATATATACCATCTACTCACAATGAACAGATGTTAACATTTTATCATTTTTTCCTTGGATTTTTGTTAAATATTAATCGATGTCATCCTTTTACTCTCCTCTCTTCTTTCCAGACACATTTGATGTGTAACCTTTTATTTATTTTATTTTATTTTTTTTTGAGTTGGAGTCTCACTCTGTCGCCCAGACTGGAGTGCAGTGGCCGCTCCCGGCCACTGCAGCCTCCACTTGCCGGGCTCCGGCAATCCTTCCACCTCAGCCTTCCAGGTAGCTGGAATTACAGGCGCGCGCTACCATGCCCAGCTAATTGTTTTTGATTTATTGTAGAGATGAGATCTTGCCAGGTTGCCCAGGCGGGTCTCGAACCGGCGGGCTCAGGCAGTCCGCTCACCTCAGCCTCCCAAAGTGCTGGGATTACAGGCTGAGCCACCAAGCCTGGCTGATGTGTAGCCTTTTAGTTGACGGTTCTTCACTTCTAATCCAGAGTCTGTGATAGAATTCAGCAGGTCTGTGAGCTTGGATGGGGAAAAATATATATATTTTCACTAGCCTTTAACTGAAGTTTAGCATTATGGATGTAAGCAACAAATTATTATAGTTCTAGTGGTACTTTTGACTTAGTTGCCAGTTGAAATCATTTTATATTAGTTAGTACAGATACCTTGGAATATTGTTTACACTTAGTAGTTTTCTGATATGGTAGTGATTATTAGGCCCACAACTAGATTATGTTTTTTAATGTGGTAGTAAATAAGCATATACATTACTATATCAAATCTAATACACATATTAATGTTTATATATCATTTTCCCCCCTATAATCCTAAATATTTACTTCATGCATTTAAAGCATCTGAGAGGGCGTTCATAGGCTTCATCTATGGCACAAAAACTGTCCAGAACCCCTGTCCAGTTTATTCTTAAAAAGCAATCTATAGCCGGGCTCGGTGGCTCAGCCTGTAATCCCGTGCCTTTGGGAGGCTGAGGTGAGTGGATTGCCTGAGCCTGCGGGTTCGAGACCCGCCTGGGCAGCGAGACCTCATCTCTACAATAAATCAAAAAATCAGCTGGGCGTGGTAGCGCATGCCTGTAATTCCAGCTACTTGGAAGGCTGAGGCGGAAGGATCGCTGGAGCCCAGCGGGCGAGGCTGCGGTGGCCGGGAGCGGCCACTGCACTCCAGTCTGGGCGACAGGGTGAGACTCCAACTCAACTCAAAAAAAACACCAAAAAACAAAAAACAAAACAAAACAAAAAAGCAATCTATGAATGTATTCACAAGCAATATATAGTATTATCTTGGGTATTTTAGAAGTTCATATAAATAATATCGTTATGCATGCTAGTTTATGATTTGCTTTTGAAGTCTTTCTATGTTGGTGTGTAAAAATCTAATGTGTATAGGTAGAGTGTCCCATTGTATGAATGTGTCCAATTATACATTTATTCTTGTAGTGTCTTTTAAACTCTATTTTATTCTTTTTTCAGTTTTATGTTTGAATAAATAATCTGTGCATATGGAGTAAAAATGAGTTATAATGAAACAACAGGCTCTTCTCTATCTCCCTCACTCCTTAGAGGCAACTGCTTAACACTCTTATTTCTGGAGTTTTGTTCTATATTTCTAAATACTCTAATACGGCTATTTTTTAATGTGTTGAGTTTAGGAATTATTCAAAGACTTTCTTTTATAACGTAACAGTCGTCCTCTTCCCTTTCCCGCCCCCTGCCATCTTTCCTGTATTTGTACATTATGGCTTTTGAAAGTTAAATGAACATTTCATATTTACATTGTTTTGATTATAATTAATTGGTACTGAGGGAAGTAGTGTACTAAGATGGCTACCTGTCTTATACTTCCTTTTGTGTTTTTTTTTTAGTTAATAATTCAGTTAATTGTTGTACAGTCTGCTTAGTTTTGTGTTCCTAGTTCTAAATTCTTAAATGTTCCCGTAGATACCATGTGCCAGTTCTCTGACAGTTCACAGTTCCGTTTCTTTTCCCCCTAGGACCGCTTTTTTGCCGCCTTCTGCCTCCAGCTGTAACCTGGCCTGGTTACTCCTTAAGCCTGATATACTCTTCTCATCCTGGGGCTTTTCTTTCCAGATATGTCTTCCTTTTTTCTTGGCTTCCTTTTTTTCCCCCTCAAAATTTAAATAAAGCCCATTCTCTAATAGCTGCCTAAGAAAGGATTTTGAGTCCCTGCATATTTGATAATGGCCTATTCTTGAATGATAGATAATTGTGTTGGGAATAGAATTCTAGGTTGAAATGTTCTCTTGGAATCTTGCAGATATTTTTCACTGTCTTCCAGTGGTCAGTATTCTGTTGAGATGTTTGCCTTTCTTATTTCTTTTTTGTAACCCCCTTTTCTTTGTCTGGATATTCTTAGGATTTTCTGTTTATCCAGTGTTCTGACATTTTATGATAATAGACCTTAGTGCGAGGTCCTACTTTTCGCACAGGCATTCAATGTTACTTTTTCGCTGTACACCAGTACTGTTCAATAGAATTTTCTATGATTGTTAAAATATTAGAGTCTGCCAGGCGTGGTGGCTCAAATCTGTAATCCCAGCACTTTGGGAGGTTGAGGTGAGAGGTTTGTCTGAGCCCATGGGTTCGAGACCAGCCTGGGCAACATGGCGAGATCTCATCTCTATAATATATCAAAAAATTAGCCGGGCATGGTGACATGTGCCTGTAGTTCTAGCAGCTTGGAAGGCTGAGGCAGAAGGATTGCCTGAGCCCTGCAAGTCGAGGCCGCGGTGGCTGTGAGTGTGCCACTGCACTCCAGCCTGGGCGACAGAGTGAGAATCCAACATAAAAAATTTTATATATAATATATATGTATATTCCAGTCTGCGCTCTCCAGTACTATAGCTAGTAGCCACATGTAGCTGTTGAAATCTTAAAATGTGGTAAATGAAACTGGGGAAAGGGTGAATTTTAAATTTTATATAAATTTTAATTAAACTTGAATAGCTGCCATATTGAGAAGCACAGAATAGAGACTCATATCTCTTGGTTTCAGGAAATTTACCTTTGAGTTGCTTCTTGGTGTTTTGGTTAAATAAATATTCAATATTTACATGATTTGACTATGTAATTAATAGTTTGCTGCGGGGGGAATTAGAATACTTCAATTGTTTCATATACCTTTTTTGGTGACTCTCTTTGAGTAAATAGCTGTCTTGTTATAACATTTTTTCATTTTTTTGTTTACTCTTTCTGTAAGAGTATTTTTGACCTCTTTGATCTTTTTATTTTTTTGTGGTCCTCCCCTCCCCAACCCCGTCACCTGACCTCTTTGCTCTTATAATTTTCCTGTTTATTTTCTCCTATTACCCATCTCTGTCTCTTTCTTTCTTTCTGGAAGATTTCTTTGACTTTATAGTTTAGCTTTTCTGTTAAAAAAAAACAACAATTTTTTTTGAATTGGAGTCTCACTGTGTCTCCCTGGCTGGAGTGCAGTGGCACTCTACTCACAGCCACCGCAGCCTTGACCTGCTGGGCTTAGGAGATCCTTCCACCTCAGCCTTCCAAGTAGCTACAGGCGTGCCACCACGCCCAGCTAAGTTTTTGATTTATTTTAGAGACAAGGTCTTACCAAGTTGCCCAGGCTAGTCTCGAACCCCCGGGCTCAAGCACTCCTCTCGCCTCAGCCTCCCAAAGTGCTGGGATTACAGGTGTGAGCCACTGCTCCTGGCAGACTGTAAAAAATGTTTGACTGTTGGCTGGATGCGGTGGCTTAGCCTGTAATCCCAGCAGCACTTTGGGAGGTTGAGGTGAGAGGATTGCCTGAGCCCGGGTGTTCGAGACCCGGGCAACTTGGTGAGACTTCATCTCTACAATACATCACAAAAACTAGCTGAGCGTGGTGGCATATGTCTTTAGTTCCAGCTACTTGGAAGACTGAGGCGGAAGGATCACCTAAGCTCAGCAGGTCGAGACTGTGGTGGCTGTGAGTGTGCCACTGCACTCCAGCCTGAGCGACAAGAATGAGACTCTAACTCAAAAAAAAAAATTTTCTTTTTTTAACTTTTAAGAGCACCTTCTTTACAGCCTTTTGTTGTTTGATTGATGCAGTGTTTTCTCCCTGAGGACATTGCATTTTTATATTCTCTACATTGTTTTTCATCTGTTTTTCATACTTCAAGCTTCTCTCAATTGGCTGCAATGGATGTTTTTATATTTAACAATGAGTCACCAGAAACCTATTTGAAGTGATTTGTACTTAGATTAGGCGTGATGACTAGTGGTCATCATTGTGAGGGGATTTGTACAGAGCTGGCCATTTTGTGGAGGCTGCAAAATGTCGATGACTGTTCTCTTTGAGCATTTACTCTCTCCTGAGAAGACAATCTGTCTCATGAGAACTAAGCTTGCTGCTTACTTTCTGGAAGCCTAGCAAGGAAGTCAGCACTGTGGCCTCCCAGGCAGGAGGTTGATTTTTCCTCAGTACTCCTGTTTTCACTCTTGCACTGACTCTGGTGTCCCGGGGTTTGAAGGCTTTTCTAGAATAAGCCTCTTGGTTTCTTTTAGGAGTCCCAGCTGTACAGATAAGGGAGGGGACTTGAGATTCTAAGTGCTCTTTTCAACTCATCTTGCTGTTTACGGTCTTACGATATATCCCTGCCTTCTATGGTACCTTGTTATTTCAAGTCGTGGGAGAGAATTGTTCTAAATATCTTTGTTCTGTATTTCTTAGTTCTTCCTTCTCATACTACAATTCAACCTTTTTAAATGGATTCTATGACTTAGTGACAGTTTTGATGCTCTTAAGTATCATTATCTTCCAATATCTTTTCTTTTTTTAATGCTCAGCTCTTTTCTCTGATAAGGGGTTGGTGTGAAATTGATCTGAAATCTTTGAAGCAAAATCCATAAATGACTAAGAAGTTGAGAGCAGGGTTTTCTGGAAATGAATGAAAACTACTGTTACCAGAAAATATATAATTTGTTGTTTGGAAATAGAGAGAAGGACCTAGAAAGACAGCATTAGTTTGAATGGAGGCAGGAATAGCAGGAAAGGTAAACCCTCACTTAAATTTAGAAACCAGTTTTATGGTTTACTAGGGTCCCTTGAGAAGTAGTTCTTACAGGTGATTAAATATTAGGATATTTCATTATTTATGTGACACAAAGCAATCTGTCTCTTCTGTGTCAGATGTAATCTCCATATTCAAACAGTCATTAATTTTAGTTCACTTTGCCAAAGAAGAGAAGTGTTTATTATCTTTTGGTTTATGCAATTAATTTTATTTTTAATAGAGTTCAAAGATGATATCTATCAGTTTGGTGTGATGGGAAATTCTGGCAAGCAATATTGTAAAATAAAAATAGTGCAGCAGGGCAGATCTTGAAGCCAATTTCTTTTTTTCTTTTTTTTTTATTATAAAGATGTGGGTACAATTCAGCGTTAGGTATACAGACGTTGTTTTTGCAGGTATCCTTGTTGATGAGATATGCCCCTCCCTCCTCCAGCAGTTTCCCCTCAACTGCCAATTTCACCTGAAGCCAATTTCTTAATTTGTCATTCTTTCTTTATAGATTTCCCGGCTGTGAATTGGGTTCTTCAGTTTGATTGTCCAGAGGATGCCAACACATATATTCACAGAGCAGGCAGAACTGCCAGGTAGGTGTACTGACCCATTTCTTTGCTTTTAATGTTGTCTGAGTAATAAAGCATGCTTCCCCAGCTACAGAGAAACAGAGGTCAGAGGAATTCAGGTGAGTGAGTGCTGGTATAGCATTTTGTGGTGTGGGTTGATAGCAACTTGACAGCTATGGTAAATCATTACGACTTAGACTTGATTAGTGCTGAGAAAAACCTATGCAAATCTTATTTTAGTTTTTTGTTTTAAATTTTCTTTCTTTTTTTTTTTTTTTTGAGACAGAGTCTTACACTGTAGCCCAGGTTGGAGTGCAGTGGCACCATCATGGCTCACTGCAGCCTGGAACTCCTGGGCTCAAGTGATCCTCCCACCTTACCCTCCTAAGTAGCTAGGACTACAGGTGCGTGCCACCATGCCTGGCTGATTGTTAAAATTTTTTGTTGAGAGGGAGTCTTCGCCCAGGCTTTAACTTTCCCTTACCAAACTTTTTACCACAACTGCTCACTGAACGTCAGTCAACTCCTGAATCCTAATGACCTCTCAGTATAGGACTACGGTGGTCTTCCCTTATCCTCGGGGATACATCCCAAGGCCCCCTGTGGATGCCTTAAACCTCAGATAGTACCAAGCCCTATATGTAGTATGTTTTTTAATCTTATAATCGAGACACTAAGTAACAAGTTGGTACTCTAGATCATCTAGATCTTGTGCCCTTTCCTTCTGGGGTATAAGCTCTAATAAGAGGCAAGGTGATTTTGAGTCACGGAGTTTTCCTTTTTCTTTCTTCCTAGTGCAGGAAATAGAAGCATTGCTGAAGACCACTTCCCATCCCTCCCTCTCTCTGTACTTCACCCCCCATATCTGATAAGGGCACCCTGTATTTGCTCCAGAAGGATGAGGAAACTGTCTAGAAAAGAACAAAGCAAAGTCAGTCATAGGGAGCTAAAGAGCATAGACTAGTATCCGAATGAATGAAAACGGTTTACGTAATATGTCATTGCTGTTGAGCTGTGGCGGTGAAGCTGGGAGACGTATGCTCTTGGTAGAATTGTGAGTGGTTAACATTTTTCTGGAAAGTGTATGATAATACTATAAAAAACCTTAGAGTTTTTCCTTTGACCTTAGTAATTCTACATTCAGAAACGGATTTTAAGGAAATGGTGAATAAAATTTCAGTAAATGTTTGTCTTACTGATGTTTGTAATTGGAAATAACTTTGTTAAGTGATTAGTATTTATTTAGGTTTTGATCGATTATGATTATAGCTGCAGATAGACTGTTTCTTTGGTTTTACATTTTTTTCCTCATCAAAACTGGATGATTAGATATTTATCAGATGGATTTCAGTGCGGTCTCACTGGAGCAGCAGTTGCTTCTGATTTCAAGCCACAAGCTTTTCTTCAGGGTTTTCCCAGGGATGGCAGGATCTTCAGGCTCAGGCAGAGACTGTGCTTCACTGCCAGGCTTGCTTTTTCACTTGTCCTGTGTCCATTTCAGGAAGTGGCCCCAGGTATGAAAGTGTCCTCTATCCATTGTTTATCTAGGAAGTCCCTTTGAAGTTTAGTTTGCTTAGATTTCTTTGTATTTATAATTTATGGATGGTTTTGAAGAAAAACACATTTTTTTTCTATGTGGTGACATTGTGTTTGTTTCAGCTGAACTGAAGGCTTTTCTTGTTCTTCTACAGCCTAGCAAGAAGAAGAGTTCTTTTTTTCTATTCGTTTTCTAATTTTCAAAAGGTGTATTTAAATATTTGAGTGTTTACTAAACACTCAAATATTTAAATAAGGTTCATATTTACCTTTTGGGCCACCTTTAAACATGGCTTCATATTTCAGTGGGTTCATATTTACCTTTTGGGCCACCTTTAAACATGGCTTATAATCAAAATGGCGTTGAAATTAAATATTTTTTTTGACCAGTGTGAAAGAAGGGAGAGAATAGTACAATAGTGAAAGACTATTTAGAAACAGGATTTATGTACTAAAAGTTTAAAAAGTAAGTCTTTTCATTGCAATTAATGGTATACTTTTAAACACAGAAGAGTTATAACTGGGTCTTGTGTATAATGTCTTAGTACATTTGGACAGGCTTGTCTTTAGAGTTTTTTCTTCTTGGAGCTAAGTAAAATGGGCCATCATTGGAATAGCAGCCTGTTTTCCTTTCCATTTTATACGAAGGTGCATGGTGCCTCAGTGGTCTTTAATGTGCTGGGTACATGTTCCATGATCATGCATCGTAAGAGATTCTGAGAAGTCATCAGTGGTGGTTAGTGGAATGACCTCCTTCACTGTGTAATTCTCAATAAATGTGTACTATGTATACATTTGTACATGTACCCATGTTGCATTCTGTGGTTCTGTGGGCCTCTGGATAGGTAAGGTTGGATATGGTGTCTCACAAGTCAGGGGCTAAAGTATTTTTGATTTTTTTCAAAAAAATTTTCCAACTTGATATCATCTTTAATTCCATGTATTCTTAAAATGTGATTACTTTGATGTGTATTACATGCTTTTTAAATGTTCCAGTGGTATGGATGTGGACAGGGCAGATTGATTCCTTCATAGACTACATTTAGCAGTTCAGTTATCCTCTTTCTTTAAAGATTATTGGATGTTTCAGTGTTTCAGGAGAAGGTACTAGAAGGGGAATATCTCAAGGCTTGTGGTTTCTGGAGAAGTTGCTAGAAATCTTGTGTAGTTGAACATGCTGTGGTGAGCAGTAATTGGGTCTTAATGACTGTGGAGATGAAGAGGCGTTAGAACAGCATCACATTGTTGTGTCTGAAAAGAGAGAATGCTAATTTAAAGAAAAGTTTTAGTGTAATTTTTAATGTGGTCATTGACTTGTAAAATACAAGCCTGTTTGACCCTTTGTAACCAATTAAAAATATTTTGAATGGACTATTTTAGATATTTAGTCAGTGGAAAGGTTTAGCATATATAATGTCTTTTTCTTTTTTTTTCTGACAGTTTAAACGTTGCCATTAATGGGTGTAGAGATAATTAGAAAGTTTCGTGGGCCATGAGACTGAATAATTGAATTGAATAAAGGCTAAATTAAGATTTGAAACTAATTAAAATCCTGTGTTTTCGGCTGTAATTAAAGCCAGGTTGCCAGACAGTATTTGTTTTTGGAATTGAACTATATAATATATGAGTATAGAAATAGTTTTCATTAGCAAAGTAGCTAAGGTTTGGGAAATCTTTTTTTTTTCTTTCTGTATTGTAGCTAAATAAAAATAAAGGGTGATATAGATACTTGTTGCCTTGAAGTCCTTAATTCTGTCTTTATTTGTATTTCTAAATTTTTTGATCTGTAGCAATTGAGAAGTTTCCCTCCCTTTCCTTAACCATACCCCTTTTAACAGAATGGTCTCTAGAGACCAGTGAGGCAAGGGCTATGAATGTAGTTTTGTAATGCTGTATCCTTGGATAAGTTTTGCAACTTAAAAAAGCCATTCTCCTTAGAGCTTATGTTTTTTGGGTACAAGACCAATCTCTTCCTTTTCTTACAAAGATGCCCAGTTGAAAATAGAAAAGATTTTCCATTTGGGAATGGAAAATAGACATTAGCTACTCCTCATTTTACAAATACTTTTATTTAGGGAGAGTGGTAGAGGTCCGTAGGTGGAAGGTGGGAATTTATATATATCTATTTTCTTTTCCAGAATAGTGGGAGGCAAATTTTGAGCAAAATTTCAGCTTAGCCTTATTTGCCTGACTGTATTTCACGGCTGTCAGAATTTCTGTAATTGAAGTAGCAGAATGTGATTCCAGTAGGGGGCAGCAGAGGCCAGACCTTTGCATCGCGCACTCTTGCTGCAGTTTCGTCCTCAGCAGCAAATAGGAAGATGGAAACTAGTTAAAATGTCTAATAACTTGTGAAGAGTTCATGGCTGTTTGTGGGGAAATACTGGTTCTTTATGGAATAATGATAATTTTTTATAGTGTCTTTAATTGGTTTGTGAATTGAAATAATCAAAAGAAAAGACAATTTCCTTGAGCATTAGCTTACTGAAGCTTACTGTGCCTATCTTAGATATAAGGTAGGAGCAGTCTTTGCTAGTGAAAATTCTTATTTCTTTCATTCCTTTAGCTTAGATTTGTGAGGGTCTTTTCTTCTGTCTGCTCCTCCTATATAGAGGTTGGTGCTTCCTTATGTGGCCTTTTGCCTTTGTTGGCATCTATAATTTAAAGGTTGAATAAAAGATTACAGCGATTTTTAAAAATTTTGTGTCTTGAAACAATGAGAAGCTAGGGTTGACTATAGCCAGTATAGCTATAGAGTTAGAGAAGCTATAGAATTAGATAAGGGGGATAATAGTTGTCTATTATTTCCCAGGCAACCCTTTCCCCGCCTTGTTCTGTCTAGTCAATACAGCAGACAGAGTGAACCTTATAAAACACAAGTCAAGTCATGATACTGCTCTCATGGCTTCCCATTTCACTCAGAGTCAAAGCCAGTGGCCCCTGGGCTCATCCTGTTCGTCCCATTTCCCCCAGTTTTGTGTTATTCTCCTCTTGTTTCCATGCTGCATATTGGTCATGCTGTTGCTTGCACATGCCGACGTGCTCTTGCCTTTGTGTTAACTCTCTTTTCTACTGGAATGTCTTTTCCTCAAGAGTCCACATGGCTACCTTTCTTATCTTCCCAGTCACATCTTCTTCCCTTGCTCTATGTCCTTTTTTTCCATAGTACTTATCACCTTCAAACATGCTAGAGCATTTACTTAGTATATTTTTAGATTGTTTCTTTTTCCTTATGAGTGTAAGTTCCATAAAGGCAGCAATGTTTGTCTAGTCTATTAATGTACCCCAAGTGCTTAGAACAGGATGTGGAACATAGTAGACCTTTGAAATAATGAAGTATACTTATGAATCAGATCTTATTGAATATGTTAATTGTCTATTGTTGTATAACAGATTGCTCCATGGCTTAGTGGCTTAAAGCAATACCATTTAATATCTTATGGTTTCTGTGGGTCAGGAACCCAGGTATGGCTCATCTGGGTTCTCTGGCTCTTAGTCTATCACAAAGCTGCAATCCAAGTGTCGCTGAGTACTCTAAGGCTCCACTGGGGGCGATCCATGTTCAAGCTTATTCACGTAGTTGTTGGCAGGTTCCTTTCCTCTTTGGCTGTTGGTCAGAGGCATCTCTCAGTTCCTTTTTGTGTGGTCTCTGTAGGGCAGCTTACAACTTGGTGACTGACCTCATCAGAGAGGGCAAATGAGAGGGAGCGAGCTAAGGTCAGAAGCAGCCTGTCTTTCATGACCTAGACTTGGAAGTCACACTTCATCTTCTGTGCAGTATCCTAGAGGTTGCTTGTCAGCCCTCTGTATGATGGGGGACTACACAAGGGTGTGACTACTAGGAGGCACAGATCACTGGGAGTCATTTTGGAAGATGCCTACCACACCCAGTGTCACACTTTCCTGCTCATTTCAAAGATAAAGGCAATACTGAGGTATAGGGGAAACAGAAAGAGGTAGGGGACCTCCAATACATCTCCCTGGGTCTTTTCTTGCCACATTAGGGTGTGCTCTGGCCTAGTTAACACTGAAGATTCTAAATGATGTGTGGCATGTTGCTTACACATGTGGGCCATTTGTTTACTCAGCTCAGTTACAATGCTCACCAGAGAGACTCTCTGAATTGTGAACAACCGTGGCACATCCTACTAAAAGACTGTCATAGGTGGGGACTCTCCTGCTAGCAGATACTGTGTTTCCCAGGAGGTCTGTCATTAATATGTTTACAAGAAGATTTGATCATCACTTTTTTTGGTTGAGTGCGAACAGGGCATCCTCCTCTCTACCTCTCACCCTCAGTACCACACAGGGAATGAGTGGGTGGTGACTTAGCCATTTACTTTTCAAAACTCAATAGATGTTTGTGTGAATAAATGGAGAAACTCATTTGACTCATAGAAAACCTCACGAAAGAATTATCTTATTAGGAAACTCTTTCCCGAGACTCTTTTCTTTTGGGTTGGAGTCTCACTCTGTCAGACTGGAGTGCAATGGCATACTCACGGCCACTGCCACCTTGACCTGCTGGGCTCAGGTGATCCTTCCACCTCAGCCTTAAGAAACTGGGACTACAGGACAATATTTTTTGATTTTTATTGTAGAGACGAGGTCTTGTCAAGTTGCCCAGGCTGGTCTCGAACCCCTGGACTCAGGCAGTCCTCTCGCTTGGGCCTCCCAGGGTGCTGGGACTACAGGTGTGAGCCTCTGCACTTGGCCTCTCAGAGATTTTGAGGTAAAATGTGTCTAAGATTACTCAGTTTAGTAAGTACCACCCTGGGATTTATTCTCAGGTCTTTCTGACTTTACAACTCATTCTTGCCAGTGTGCCCAGATGTTTACCTCTAATGGATTCCTGTTGTTGCTGCTCTATGCAAGGTTTCTAGAACACAGGAAAGCCAAGCACTTGGAGAAGGAAGGCAGGTGCTTTTAACTTGCTGCCACTTGTGATTATGAAGATAAATGAAAAGTGTATGCATTTTCCTTCTTTGGACTAGGAGATACGGATATCCTATAGTTTTTTTCATCATTGTCTTTAAAAGCCAAGGATCTTAGGTTTGAATTTGACTTTGTCACTTAATAGCTGTATATCCTTGGACCAGTTTTTTACTTTTCTAAGCCTCAATTTCTTCTTCAATAAGATGAAGTAAATCATATCTAACTCTCAGTTGTTTCCTGAAAGTATACTTTCAGGTAGTATCAGTTCCACTTTTGTTTGCGTTTTCTTTTTATTCTTAATCTGTTAATTTAGCCTTTAAAAAAATTCTTTTCTGGGAACAGAGTTGATAGAGTTTAATGATTTCTATCCTTTCTCTGTGAACTCCATAAATCCTTGTTCTTAATCAGATTGCTAGAAGCTTTCCATGCAATATGTATTAGCCAGCTTGGTTTCTAATTATTTTCAGGTGAACTTCGTTTGTCACTGTGGAACCTGACATGGCATACCTGCTTGTTATTGGAGATCTTGGACTGTAGGTGACTTTCTTTTGTCCAGAATATTTCCACACCTGTTTTGTTTTTCCTTTTTTAAGTTCAGTGTAGACTCTTTAGACATTCTGTAAGTCAAGCCACCTTTGTAGCATGTTGTACAGGAGGGCCAGGACCGTTGGACTCAGGTTTCTTTCTGCATCTGCATGACAGGGTGCACTTTTCTGTCCCAGTGACATGAAGTCTTGGGGATGGTTGCCACAGGTAAGGCAGAGGTATAGGGAGAATAGAAGGAAATACAGGGTGGGAAAAAGCAAGGAGGACAGTGCAATAGTACAGTGTAACCAACAAATGTTTCCCTTTCTCCGCCCCTCGATTATACATGTATTGTGAGCAATGACTAGCCATCAATAGTCAGAGTTGTAGAAGTTTAGGTTCTAAAGGGACCGAGATCATCATTCAATTTACAATGTATACATAAGAAAGTGTAATAAATAGTAATGAAGTGTTTTGTTCAAAACCATACAGCAAATAGCACAGCGAGACTGGAACCCAGTTCATTTGACTCCAGATCTTGTGTTTTATTTACTGATGTAACTTTCAGTGACCTTTTACATTCGTTCACTCACCAAATATTTGTTGTGCACATTAGGGACACATGGTGCATGCATGTATGTTCTCAAATTTAATGGTTAGATAAGAAAATACATAATATTGGTGGCACCAAGGTGTATGTTAAATGAAGTAAAAGTGATACGAAAAAATGTAAGTCTTCAAAGCATATTGTTTTAAAAACTTATTTTTAATAGCTTGTGTTTTGTTACAGAAATAATGCTTATTCACTATACAGATTTTAGATAATAATGGCAAAACAATTCAAATCACCTCAAATCTACCACTCAGAAAAATATTTTTTCATGAATGTGTATATAGTTTTTCTAATTACAATAAAGGGATTGTTGTAAATAAACCCTTTGTAACCAGTCTGAGAGGACTGAGGGTGACCACACAGCTGTGAATGGGGCCCGATCATGGTAGGATGGTTTGCTCAAGGGATGGGTGAACAAAGCTTAAGGGGCAGGTGGCACCCAGCTAGGATGGAATCGAAGTGTTGGAGCATCTGACTTGGAGCAGCCAAGGATGACTGGCTCTTGGGGTGAAGGCACATTTTTGCTAGAATGGCAGGCTTTCCTTTTACTTCCACTGGCTGTAGTTTGTTGAAGGTTTTTTCAATGGAAGAATTACCATGTACGTACAACCCAGTGGTCTGGAGTTCCTAATTTAGCTGGAAATACTAGTGAACTACAATAAAGAAATTCACTTCTTGAGCTGCGCGTGATAGCTCACGCCTATAATCCCAGCACTTTGGGAGATGGTGAGATTGCCTGAGTTCTGGGGTTTGAGACCATCCTGATCAACATGGCGAGACCTCGTCTCTACAATAAATCATAAAATTAGCCAGGCGTGGTGGCTCGTGCCTGTAGTTCCAGCTACTTGGAAGGGTGAGACAGAAGGATCACCTGAGCCCAGCAGGTCTAGGTATAACTGGAAAAGATTGGAAGTTGAAAGGCTCTGACATGTAGTGATTTTAGGCCAGTGGATTTTAGGCCAACTTGGCCTCAGGAACTCTATTTTGTATTTGTTGTCTCCTGCTGGTTGCTTTTAAGATTTGCAAAGTAATGTAAAATGAATTTTTTCATAAATTTGGAAGAGCTGCACAAATGCAATATAGTATTAATACTGATGGTGCAAATGAAATTTTGTTTCAGATGTAGGGCTTTTTATATAGTGCCTACAATACCTCTTAAAATAATCTGTCATGGTGACTGTAGTTAATGATGCTATATTGTATTCCTGAAAAATGCTGGGAGTAGATGGTAAATGTTATCAACACAAATATGATAACTGTGTGAGGTAACACATATTTTAATTACCTAGATTTCTCTGTTTCACAATTATGTATATTCCAAAACATGTTGTATGTGATAAACATGTACAATTTTATCTGTCAATTTAAGATAAGCTCCAAAAACATATCTAACCAAATACAGGGTTTTAAAATGTAGGTATTTTGAAGAACATTTATTTCTTATATATTTAGCCCTGGGCCTTGGATGTTGCTTTAGAAATCTAAAAGCTAGCTCATGGGTAAATAGACTTTATTCTTGTAAGCATTTTTTTAAAAAGTGAAATGTGCTTACTCCTTCTTTTAAAAAGTGCTTTTATTACAGAATAAAAGCTTACTGGAAAACTTTGGGAATTATTAGCGTGTGGGAGATAACTTGTGCTTCACGTTGTTTCAGGCAAAAGATGCGTGTAATATAAAATAGATAAAATGGACAGTGATCTTTTTAGTAGATGCCTGCCTTGTGGGATTTGACTTTGGGTGCTTTCCATTTTCCTCTGGGATTCTTTTTTTTCTAAATTTCACCGTGACAGTCCTCACCTCGTGCAGCTTCCCAGATCTGTTCTGTCAGCTCTGGTTTTAAAAGGCTTGGTCCTGGCCTCATTGTAACTTTAATCCCAACTCGTCCTCCCAGGTTCTCCATGGGAATGGGTAGATGAGATAGATAGGGGCCTAGCCTTATTGGACCTTCTTATGAGTTAGCTGCTAGACGAGAAAACTTTCCGTGAATGCATTTGGTTTCCTGGAGATTTCTCTTACCCTTTGGCCATAGTTCTTGCCTTTTATAGGCCTGTGGACCTGTTTATTTCATCTTGCTGTCTCTGAATTTGGATCCAGAATGTTGAAAGGGTTGACTAGCCTCAACTCACAGTTCTCCTTCCTGATTGTTGCACACCAAATAGGCCTTTCTTCTTCTGAAGGCACACCGCAAGAGTCTGGCTGCCCCAAAGAGCATTTTGGTGAGCCTACTCCTTAGTGGTCAGGATTAACTGCTTCCTGCTGTCTGTTGGGTAACCTGTCCATGGTGAAGTCTGGAACTTCAGAAGTTGTGATGTCTCTCAGATACCTCATCTGCTCAGGGTGTCACCTCCCTACTTGAGGTACTAATAACTTCTGCCTTCACATACGTTTGGTCCAGTGTGGCTTAGGGGACTGCTTTAAATTCGTGTTTCTTTGTAATAAATGAAGATGAAAACCTTTGGAGTCATATTATTCTGTGAAAATACAATGAGGTGTAAGTATTTGGTATAAGTATTTGGTGTAAGTCTTTCAGTTATGAAACAAAATTGTGAAAGGCAAAAAGGTTCAGCTTTACTCTTTTTCCCCTGATGGCTAGACAAAGCAGACCAGCACAAGGAAGATAACAGTATCCACTGGACTCTCAAATGCTTGCCTTTTTTAAACTGAAAACTTGACTATGTCCCTTTTGCTCATATTAGACTAACTCTTCATTATTCTCTATTTCTCAGCTTAGAAGGTGTTCCTCAGTGCAGCTCCATCTCTCAGTAAGTTGAGGCCAGTTTTTCCCTCCAGCATTAGATGATAAAATTCTACTTACATGCAGTGGTACTCAATGTCTCTATGCAGAGGCATCCCAGGGCTGCTAAAAGCAGGCTCGCTTGTTCCCTTTCTGGCACGCTTTCCTGCTGTCCCTTTGTATATTCTGGCTTTAGTGGAGTTTCTCCCAGCTGTTCTTCACTTTTTAATAAATTGTCCTTTTCTGGTTTCTGCTCCTTTTTTTTTAATTTATAAATTTAATTTTTTTTTTTTGAGTCGGAGTCTTACTGTTGCCCAGGCTGGAATGCAGCAGCATGATCAGAGCTCCCTGTAGCCTTGACCTCCTGCGCTCAAGCGGTTGTTCTGCCTCAGCCTCCTGAGTAGCTGGGATTACAGGTGTGAACCACCATACCCAGCTAATTTTTTTTTTATTTTTGTAGAGATGACGTTTTGCTTCATTGCCCAAGCTGGTCTCAAACTCCGGGGCTCAAGCAGTGTTCTCGCCTAGGCCTCCCAGAGTGCTGGGATTATAGGCATTGAGCCACCATGCCCTTTTGTGCCATTTTTCTCCTTTGTAACCCTAACTATTTCACTACTTTATGTAATAATAACTCTGCCTTCATAGATGTTTTAGTCCAGTATTGCTCAGGGAGGCTGTTTTACATTCATATTTCTGTTCCATCTTCAAGGCCAACCTGAAATTCTATCTGCCACAGCATTTCTTTGTTTTTCTCTGGCAAGCCCTGAGTGAGATGGAGTAGGGAGCCCCACTTAGGGGCCTGCAGGCCTTCCAACGTTGAAAGAAAAGAAAATCTTGAGTTCCTTCAAGGGAAATTCCAGGTACCTAGCCTTGAGAAGTAAAGAAGCAACTTGGAGCCGGGCTCGGTGGCTCAGCCTGTAATCTCGCGCCTTTGGGAGGCTGAGGTGAGTAGATTGCCTGAACCCACGGGTTCGAGACCCGCCT
>NW_007245651.1:351305-376892 GCF_000164805.1 Carlito syrichta | reverse complement strand
AAAAAAAAAAAAAAAAGAAGCAACTTGGTAAGCAAGAAGGTAATAGTAACTTTAAAGCTGAGAAAATTTTAATCACGGGCTATTTGGTGTCCCTACAGGATGCTAAAGAGAACATATTAGCATGTGACTTTGAGTTGTTTTTCAGGAACCCTGGCCAGACCTTAGATAAGGAGGAACTGAGGATTGAATCTTGACCACTGTTCTTGATTCTACATTTCTTCCTGAGAGGCCTAGAAATCCCACCCAGGAGCCCGAGCTGACATTCTTTTCTGCTGACCCTAACAATTTAAGCAAAATATCTCTTCCTTCAGCAATTGCAACTCAGAAAATCTTTGAATCTGCCCATGACCTCTAAACCTCCCTGCTTCAAGATATCCTGCTCTTTTAGGCCAAAACCACTGTGTAACCTCCATGTGTTAATTTCCAACTTGCCTGTCATTTCTGCTTTACTGAAATTTATCCCTGACTTTAAAAACCGTTACTTGAGAGTCATCAAGGAGGTTGGAGTTAAATGTCAGCTGCTGATTCTTCTTGTTTGGCACCCTGCAAATAAACACTTTCCTTTCTCTCACTGCAAAACCTCAGTGTGGGTATCTGGCCTTCTGCTCCAAGCCAGTTTGGTTCGATGGCACGAATGGTCTTCTTTTTATTTCTGAGTTAGTGGCCCACAGTTGTCCTTTGGCGCTTGCTTATTTACTGTTCTGTGACTGTTCGCTAGACTCCCTTGCTGGTGCATTTGTCTTTACTAGTCGGCAAGAAAGAGTGTTAGCTCACTAAGGCAGGCATGTTCATCTTGTTTCTTTGTGTTCTTCACAGTGTATGCCCATCATAAAGTTTCTCAGGAAAAAAAGTTTATTTGGTTAATTATAAATTTGCTCCCCATATTTTATAGCATAAATCCTGAAGAGAGTGTGTTGAGATAATTTTTTTATTGAAAAAAAAGAAAAAATATCCCTAAGCATTCCATCTTGTTCTCTACTACTTGCATGTAATAGCTGACACTAAGGTATCAGGAAAATCTGTATGCAGGTAGCACAAGGTTAAGTTACTACAGCATGCTTTGTGGCCCATGTCAGTATAAATTTCTGTAGGTACAGCGTGAAATAAGGTTTTACTAGACAAGGGAAGAGAAGTAACATGGATTGGAGACAAGCATTTTACCTGAACAAAGATCTGTTTCTGATAACTAATGCCTCTGAACAACTTTATTCCCAAGGTCTAAATAATACCCCAGGAAGATGAATTGGTTTTCTAAAAGTGCATGCACGCGCATGCGCGCACGCACACGCGCACACACACACACACACACACACACACACACACACACACTATATCATATTATATATGCGATGCCATGTTTATTCAATGACTAACTTTATTGTGATTTTCTATTGGCCTGAGTGGAAAATTGTCTCCTTGTTATATAGGTAGAGAGCTATTTAAGAAATGCTGTTTAATTGATTTCTTTCTTAAAATTTTATTTGGTTGGTTGGATTTTTAAAAAATTGGTTTTCTTCTTTTTCTTTTCGTTTCAATAGAGACAGCATCTTGCTATGTTGCCCAGGCTGGTCATGAACTCCTAGCTTCAAGCAATCCTTCTGCCTTGGCCTTTCAAAGTGCTGGGATTATGGGTGTGAGCCACTGTGCCTGGTCCTCTTTAGTTGATTTCTGTCTTAGAATCTGGGTCTTCTGCTGTGCCACAGCCTAAAAGTCACTAGGAATTAGAACAGTGATGAAAATGACATAAGGTATTCAGAGCCCTAGTTTTTTGTTATCAAAGATTAAAAACCAGTTGCTTACATTTACTAGTTAGATGGACTTGTTTCTGTGTTACCTGTTTCTCTCATTGTTAAAATGCAAAATGCAGGGTGTGGTGGCTCACACCTGTAAAATCCAGCACTTTGAGAGGCCAAAGCAGCAGGGTTGCTTGAGCCCAGGTGTTTGAGACCGGTCTAGGCAACATAGCAAGACCTCATCTCTACAAAAATAAATAAATAGAAAAGAATTAGCTGGGTATAGTGGCGTGTGCCTGTAGTCCCAGCTACACTGAAGGCTGAGGTGGAAGGATCGCCTGAGCCAGGAGGTTAAAGCTATGGTGATCTGCAATCGTGTCACTGTACTGGGTTTCAGAGTGAGACTCTGACTCAAAAAAACCCAAAAACCCCAAAATATGTAAAACCCAATATGTAAAATGCAGATTGCATTGATGTGTTAAAGATTTTCTTTGTGTTTAGGTACAAAGAGGATGGTGAAGCTTTATTAATTTTACTTCCCTCAGAAGAAAAAGCTATGGTGCAGCAGCTTCTTCAGAAGAAAGTACCTGTGCAGGAAATCAAGTAAGAGCTACTTGTTGTCTTTATGTTACTAGAAAAATGAAATTATTATGTACAACTGATTCCTACCTCCCCCTAATCGATTCAGCTGCTTTGTTTTTTTATTTAAAAAAAAACCAAACACCTATCTTTTTAGAGTAGATAAGTTCACAGGGAAATTGAGAGGAAGGTACAGTGAGTTCTCATATACTCTCTGTTCCCCACACATATAGCCTCTCCCGTTATCAGCATCCCTCACCAGAGTGGTGGTCTATCTGTTTCAAGTGACCAGCCTTCACTGGCACATCATATCACCCCAAGTCCATAGTGGACGTTAGGGTGCACTCTTGGCGTTATACATTCTGTGGGTTTAGACAGTTGTGTTGACATTGTCGACTGTTACAGTGTCATATGGGATTTTCACTGTCCTGAAAGTCCCGCTCTGCCTGTTCATCCGTCTCTTCTCCCCCAGTCCCGGCAGCTACTGATCTTTTTTCCATCTCTGTAGTTTTATCTTTCCAGAATGTCATGTAGTTGGAATTACACGGTACATAGTGTTTTCATATTGGCTTTTTTCACTTAGCAGTATGCACTTAAGGTTCCTCCGTGTCTTTTTGTGGCTTGATCAGACATTATTTTTTGTATTGAATAATATTCCACTGTCTGGCTATAACAGTTTATTTATCTGTTCGCCTACTGAAGGATATCTTGATTACTTCCAAGTTTCGGATATTCTGAATAAAACTGCTATAGCCATTTGAGTGAAAGTAGAATTTAAGTTTTTGACTCCTTTGGGTAAATACTACCAAGGAGCATTGTTGCAGGACCAGGGTATGCTTGGAAGACAGTTTGGTAGTTTCTTAGAAAACCAAAGTGGCTACACTATTTTGCATTCCTGACAGCAGTGAATGAGAGTTCCTGTTGCTCCATATCTTGTCAGCATTTGTAGATAATCTTTATGAAGTTGAGGAAGTTCTCCCTCATTCTTACTTTACTGAGTTTTTAAAAAATCATGAATAGGTATTGGAGTTTGTAAAATGTCTTTTCTTCATCTAGTGATATGATCATGTGATTTTTCTTTTTTGGCCTGTTGATGTGATAGATACATTAATTTTTTTGGAATATTAAACCAGTATTACTGGGATAAATCCCACTTGGTTGTGGTATATGATTACTTTTATCCATTGTTAGATTCAGTTTGCTAATATTTTGTTAGATTTATATCTAAGTATTTCATTTTTAGGGGTGTTAATGTGAATGGTACTACATTTTTACTTTCAAATTCCACTTATTCATTGCTAGTAAATAGGAAAGTGATATACTTTTGTATACTAACCTTGAGTATTGTGATTTTGCTCTAATTGCTTATTAGTCCAGAAATTTTTCTTCATTCATGGGGTCTCACTCTGTCATCTAGGCTGGAATGCAGTGGTGCAATCCTAGATCACTGTAGCCTTGAACTCTTGAGCTCAAGCCATCCTCCCGCTTCAGCCTCCCGAATAGCTGGGATTATAGGCATGAGCCACATCTCCTGGCTTGGATTTTCTACATAGATGGTCATGCTATCTTCAGACAGAGACAGTTTTATTCCTTCTTTCCCAGTGACTATATCTTTTATTTCCATGTCTTATTGCATTAGTTCTGACTTCCAGAACAATGTTGAACAGCAGTGATGAGAGGGACCTATTTTGTCTTTTTCCTGATCTTAGTGGGATCAGGAAAAGAAAACTGATCTTCCAGTTTCTTACCATTAAGTATGATGTTAGCAGTAAGTTTTTTTTTTTTGTTGAGAACTTTTGCATCTATCATTATGAGAGATAATGGCCTATAGTTTCTTCCCCCTGTTATATCTTTGTTTTTGGTGATGTTGGCCTCATAGAATGAGTTAGGAAATATTCCCTCTGCTTCTGTCTTCTGAAAGAGATTGTAGGAAATTGGTATAATTTCTTTCTTAAATGTTTAGTAGATTTTATAGGTGAACCCATCTGGACTTGATTCAGTTTCCTCAATACATATTGTCCCATTCAGATTGTCTGTTTCTTCTTGTATGAGTTTTGGCAGATTTTGTCTTTCAAGGGATCGGTTCATTTTATCTATGTTATCAAATTTGTGAGCATCGAGGTGTTCATGATATTCTTTCAATTCTTCTAATGCCCATGGAATTTACAGTGATATAGTGATGTTTCTTCTTTCATTTCATTTTGTTTTTTGAGTCAGGGTCTCACTCTGTTGACCAGTGTGTAGTATGGTGGAATGATCACGGCTCACCACAGTCTCAACCTCCTGGGTTCAGGCAGTCCTCTGTCTCAGCTTGCTGAGTAGTTGGGACTAGAGGTGCTTGCCACCACACCTGACTGATATTTTGATTTTTTTGTAGAAACGAGGTCTCTCTATGTTGCCTAGGCTGGTCTGGAACTCCTGGGCTCAAGCAGTCCTCTTGCCGCAGCCTCCCAGAGTGCTGGAGTTACAGGTGTGAGCCACTGTGCCCAGTCTTTCATTTGTGATAATAATTTATATCCTTGCTTTTTTTTTTTTTTTCAAAATCTGACTAGAGGCTTATTAATTTTTTATTTTTTTCAAAGGACCAGATCTCTTGGTTTCATTTTTTTCCTTTTTTTTTAGTCAGGGTCTCACTCTGTTGCCCAGGCTAGAGTGCAGTGGCACCAGCCTGTGGGCTTAGGTAATCCTTCCTTCTTTAGTCGCTGGGACTACAGGTGCACGCCACAATGTCTTGATAATTTTTGGTAGAGATAAGGTCTTGCTATGTTGCCCAGGTTGGTCTTGAACACCTGGGCTCAAGTGATCCGACCCCCCTTGGCCTCACAGAGTGCTGGGATTACAGGTGTGAGCCACTGTGCCCAGTTGATTTCCTGTTTTCAATTTCATTTATTTTTGCTCTAATTCTCATTTCTTTTTCTTCTTTTTTTGGGGGGGGGATTTGGAGTCTCACTCTGTCGCCCAGAGTGGGGTACAGTGGCCGCTCCTGGCACCGCAGCCTTGACCTGCTGGGCTTCAGTGATCCTTCCGCCTCAGCCTTCCAAGCAACTGGAACTACAGGTGTGTGCTACCACGCCTGGCTAATTTTTTGATTTACTGTAGAGATGAGATCTTGCCAAGTTGCCCAGGTGGGTCTCGAACCCGTGGGCTCAGGCAATCCACTCATCTCAGCCTCCCAAAGCGTGGGATTACAGGTTGAGCCACCAGCCCGGCTCCATTTCTTCTTCCTACTTTGGATTTAATTTACCCTCTTTTGAGTTTCCTAAGTTGGAAACTTAGATGATTGATATTTTTAGGTACTTTTTTTTTATAATGCAGTTGTGGGTCACTTGAGAGTATGTTCTGAGAAATGCGTCATTAAGTTGTTTCCTTGTTGTATAAGCATTATAGAGTGTGCTTGCACACACCTATATGGGATAGTCTACATGTTGGTGTAGCCCACTGCTCCTAAGCTATAAATCTGTATAGCATGTGATGGTACTGATGAATACTGCAGGCACTTGTAGCACAATGGTGGGTGTATGTCTAAACATAGAAAAGGTACAGTAAAAATATGGTATAAAATATATAAAATAGTATGCCTATATAGGAGATTTACCATGGAGCCTGCGGGACTGGAAATGGCTTTGGGTGAGTCAGTCAGTGAGTGAGTGGTGAGTGAAGGTGAAGGCCTAGGTCATTACTGTTCACTATGTAGACGTCATAGACACTGAACACTTAGGCTATGCTAAATTTATAAAAAATGCTTTCTTCAAAAACAAACTAACCTTAATTATTGTGTTTTTTACTTTATAAACTTAATTTTTAAAAAACTTTTTGGCTGGGTATGGCGGCTTATGCCTGTAATCCCAGCACTTTGGGAGGCGGAGGTGAGAGGATTGCCTGAATCAGAGTTTGGGACCAGTCTGGGCAACTTGGCAAGTCTTTGTTTCTGCAGTAGATAAATACAAAATTAGCCGAGTGTGGTGGCACATGCCTGTGGTTCCAGCTACTTGGAAGACTGAGGTAGAAGGATCATCTGAGTCCAGCAGATCGAGGTTGCAATGACCTTGAGTATGTCACCACACTCCAGTCTGGGCAACAGAGTGAGATCCGACTCAAAACAAAACAAAACAAAACAAAACAAAACTTTCTGATTCTTTAAAAATAACGCTTAACTTAATACACAAACACATTGTACAGCCATGCAGAAATTCTTTTTTTCTTTATATTCTTATTCTATAAGCGATTATAGATCTATTAGATACTTTTTAATTTTATCTTTTACTTCTTAAATTTGTTTGATAAAAGCAAAGACACAAATACACAGAATCAAGATTATCAATATCACTGCCTTTCATTTCCTCATCTTGTCCCACTGGAAGGTCTTCAGGGACAGTAGCACACATGCAGCTGTCATCATCTGTGATAACAATACCTAAATCAGTAACACAGTCATTTATAATTATCAAGTATTATGAACTGTATATAATTGCATGTGTTGAGCTTTTATGCAATTGACAGTGCAAGTTTATTTACACCAACATCACCACAAACATGAATAATGGGTTGCTTATGATGTTATGACAGCTATAGTATCACTAGGTGATAGAAATTTTTCAGCTTCATTACTATTTTTTGGGACCACTGTCATGTATGTGACCTGTTGTTGACTAAAACAATGTTATGTGGTGCCTGACTATTCTGTATATTCATTCAGTGCTATAAATTTTCCTCTAAGTACTGCTTTTGCTACATCCCACAAGTTTTGGTAAGTTGTTTTTATTTTTATTTAGTTTAAGAGAAATCTTAAAATATTTCTATTTCCTTTTTTGATCCATGTATTATTTAGAAGTGTGTTGTTTAATCTCTGTGTATTTTAGGGTTTTTCAGTTATTTTTCTGTTATTTCTAGTTTAATTCCATTGTATGATTTATATTATTTTAATTTTGTTAAGGTGTGTTTTATGGCCCAGAATGTGTTGTGTCTTGGTGAGTATTCCATGTGAGCTTGAGAAGATGTATATTCTATTGTTGGATAAGGTAGTTTATAGCTGTCTGTTGTATCCAGTTGATTGCTATTGTTGAATTCAGTTATGTCCTTACTGACTTTCTGCCTGTTGTATCTGTCCAGTTCTTATATAAGGGTGCTGAAGTCTTTAACTAATAGTGGACTCATCTTTCTGGTTGCATTTCTGTCAGTTTTTTCTTTACATAGTTTGATGTTCTGTTAGATGCTCACATATTATCTGTTATTTTCTTTTTGGAGAATTGATCCCTTTATCATTATGTCATGTCTTTTATTCCTTATATTGTTTCTTGCTTTGAAGTCTTCTCTGTCTGAAATTAATATAGCTACTTATTTCTTTTGATTAGTGTTAGCATGATCTATTTTTATTAAGCTATTTACTTTGTGTCTTTATGTTGAAAGTTGGTTTATTGTAGACAATGTATGGATCTTATTTTTTGATCCATTCTGACAGTGTCTTTTAATTGGTGCATTTAGACTATTGATGTTCAAAGTTATTATTGATGTAGTTGGATTAATATCTAATATATTTTGTCACTGTTTTCCATTTGTTGCCATTGTTCTTTATTACTATTTTTGTTTTCTGTCTCTGCCTTTTGTGATTTTAAGCATTTTATGATTCCGTTTTCTCTGCTTTCTTTGCATAACAGTTACTATTATTATTATTTTTAGTGGTTGTTCTAGTGCTTTCCTATATACAGTTACAAGTAATCCAAGGCCATTTAAATAATGCTATAGCACTTCACAAGTAGTGTGAGTACCCTATTATAACAAAAATTCGAATTCTTTCTTCCTGTCCCATGTATCATTACCATCATTCACTGCACTTATATAAAGCATATATAAACATATATACATAAGTATGTGAGCCTACATATTCTAATACATTGTTGCTTTTACCTTTAAGATGAATTAAGTTTAATTAAAATTAAACTTACCTGCTAGATTAATTAATAAGACAGTTAATTTTATTTTATCATCACTTATTTCTTTCATGCTCTTCCTTTATGAAGATCTGAGTTTCTGACTTAATTTCTCTTCTCTCTAAAGAATTTTAAAACATTTTTTGCGAGGCAGTTCTACACAACATGTTCCCTTAATTTTTGTTTTTCTGAAAAAGTAATTATTTTTCTTTCACTTTTGAGGGATAATTTTGCAGGGTGCAGAGTTCCAGATTGGTGTTTTTTTTTTCTTTCATCACTTTGAATATCTCATTCCACTTTCTCTTTGTTTGTGTGGTAAGTCTTCATGAAGGGTAGTGTCTCCTGCCCCCCCCTCCCTTAACCGCAGCTTCTCTCAGGATTTAAAAAGTCTTTAATTTTCTGTAATTTAAAAATAATATGCCTAGGTATTGTTCTTTGTTTTTTTTTTCCTTCTTTCTCTCTCTCTCTCTTTGCATTTATTCTCCTTGGAGCTCTCTTAGTTTTTAGAACTGTGATTTGGTGCCTGCCATTAATTTGGGGAAATCCTCAGTCCTTACTGTTTGAAACATTTCTTCTGTTCCTTTCTTTTTGTTTTCATTCTGGTATTCACATTATGCTTCTGGTACATTGTAGTTGTCCCATAGTTCTTGGATGTTCTGTTCTGCTGTTTTCAGTTAGGTTTTGAGGTTTTTATCAAGTTCAGAAATTTTTCCTTAGCCAGGTCCAGTCTAGTAATAAGCCCATCAAATCATGCTTCCTTTCTGTTATAGTGTTTTTGATCTCTAGCATTTCTTTTTGTGCACAGGATTTCCATTTTTCTGCTTGTGTTGCCCATGTATTTGTGCATGCTGTTTTATTCGTTGGAGTCCTTAGCATATTATTCACTATTATTTTAAATTATTGGTCTGGTAATTTCAGCATCTCTCCATGTCTGTTTGTGATGCTTCAAAGTTCTGACTCTTCATATTGTAATTTCTTCTTGATAGTTGGGCATGATATACTATGTAGAAGGAGCTTGTGTAAGTAGCCTTTAGTGATGGTGGTGGTAAGCATAAGGTGGGGGAAGTAGGCCTGTGGTTAGGTCTCAGTCTTTCAGTGAGCCTCTAGACTGTGAACTGGCAGGTGCTTCTTGGTCTCTTCTTCCCTCTCACCCCATCTTAAGTGGGAATGGATGACCAGAGTTGGGTATTTTCCTTCCCCCAGTCAGTCAGAGTCTGATAAAACCCCAGCAGGCTTGGCTTTCATGAACCGAGGGAGAGCTATTAGGAATAAACCGCTCTGGCATCCTTCAGAATGGTTCCTTTTCCCCTTCTTCTGCTGGAAGTATCAGAGGATTTCTCTCCAGTATTTACCGTGAGAGCTTGGTCAAGCTCCTGGAGGTAAAACTCATGAGTGGGCGACTGTCATGTGGATGGGTGCTGGTGGAATTTTTATTTCTCAGACTTGTCCACACTGAGGCTCCAGAAGTTTATCAGTTACTGTTTAGGTTTTCCTCCCCACTTACTGGTTCCCTCTGCTGTTTCTGCCTATGACTCTGTTCCAATAAGCTGTGACTCCCTGTCTTTACGTCTGTCTTTGCTGTCTTAGGGATTGTGGTTTGTCCTGTATCTTCCCCTCTCTAATGAATTGAAGGAGAGTTGTTGATTTTTTTTTCCAGTCTGCTCAGCTTTTACCTGTCAAGCTGGAGTGGTGACTTTCAAGATCCTTACGTAGGGTCCTGGATATCGGAAGTCTGTCTTTTTTTTTTTAACTTAAAAAAAAGTAGCCTTTTCATAAGACCATTAGTGGAGAAAATGAGAGATGGAAAGGAAAACTTGTTAACTTCAGGTGGCACTGAAGTTTGAAAGAATTAAACTTCTTGGATGAAATTATTTTAGAGTTGTCTGTCCATTTCAGAGAGTTGTGCTCTCCTGTCACTTAGGATTTGTAGATTGACCATCAGTGGAGTTCATCAGAGTCTTACTTGTATTGGGGATGCTGAAACATGCTGACTTGATTTGCCTGAAAAGAATTTGGGAGGGAAGTTAGATGGGAGAGGAGTGATTGAGGATTACAAGAAACAAAATTGACCATGAGGTGATAATTGTTGAGGCTGAGTGAAAGTTTTCTACCTTAGTGCAGTTTGAAATTTTCTGTAATTAGAATAATGTGAAAACAGTGTCATTCACCACCACGCCTCACCACCCTGGTTCTATAGAAACAAAGTGATTCAGTCTGGGAAATAAGAGGGGTCTCTTTTGTGAAACCTAGACCCCTGTGGGAATTTTTTTTCTTTCCTGTAACTTACCTGGGCAGAATTAAGTAACATCTCTGTCATATTATGGCTAACTTCTAAATAGGAAAATTATTATTTGTAGTCCTTGGCCACTTCTTTATTACTTGAGATTGATATTTATGATAGTTGATTGAAACAAACACTTATACAAGGACATTAGCTTTCATTTATTATATTATATTGATGATTGATGTCCCCCGAAAGGCTACTTTCTATCTTTATTGAGTTAAGACGTAACTAATGCTAATTGTGGTGTTAATCTAAGTATCTTTCACTCATTCAGCATCGATGCTTAGAAAAGGCTGACCGTGTTGTTTCTTTTTATCTGTGTTATTTATAATATGCAAGAGAATCAAATTTATGTCTAGTTTAATTTTAGTCTAATCTGGTTCATAGATGAGAAATAGTTATTCACTTGAAAGTACTAAAGAACATAGGAAAATACTGCTTGCTATTTTCAGCCACTAAAATTGGAATGTCTTATTTTAACTTTTAACTTTTTGTTACAAAGAATCAATCCAGAAAAACTTATAGATGTCCAGAAAAAATTGGAAGCCTTTTTAGCCCAAGATCAAGATTTAAAAGAAAGAGCTCAAAGGGTAAGTCATTTTTGAATTGGATACTTTTATTGGAATGGAATGTTACAGTAAAGTTCACATTTTCTGCTGCTTCTGGAATGCATGGTCATGCCTCAGATTTTCAAGCATTGTAATTTCCAGATAGAAAAATGTAACTTATTCCTTAAAAATTTGAAAAATTTATTTTGTATAAACTTGGGAAAATCTCTATTTGTCTTTTTTTTTGGAGTCAATGTCTCACTCTGTCACCCAGGCTGAAGCACAGTGACACAATCACGGCTCACCACAGCCTTGACCTCTTGGGCTCAGGCAATCCTTCCACTCAGCCTCCTAAGTAACTGGGACTACGGGCACACACCATAATGCCCAGCTAATTTTTCTTTTCTTTTTTTTTTGAGGTGTAGTCTCACTCCATCGCCCAGGCTGGAGTGCAGTGGCATGCTCACACCCCAGCGTCGATCTGCTGGGCTCTGGCGATCCTTCTGCCTCAGCCTTCCAAGTAGCCGGAACTATAGGCACATGCTACCACACCTGGCTAATTTTTTTTATTTCATTGTAGAGACAAGGTCTCACCATGTTGTCCAGGCTGGTCTTGAACCCGTGGGCTCAGGCAAATTTTTTGATTTCTTTTTTTGTGTGTGTGTGTAAAGATGAGGTCTCACTATGTTGCCTTGGCTGGTCTTGAAATCCTGGACTCAAGCAGTCCCCCTGCCTTGGCTTCCCAAAGTGTTGGGACTATAGGTATGAGCCATTGCATTCATCCTCTATTTGTCTTTAGGTATATGGAAAATCCTCATAAAAATGATTTTTAGATGCACAGTGGCCTGATTTCTAGTATACTTGCTAAAGTTCTCAACTTTCTATTTCTTCAGTAAAGTTGCTGTAACTCCTGACTGTGCTCTCTTGACTGTAAGGTTAATATCTTTTTATGTTAGGTTAAATTTCCAGAAAACACAGAACTGTTTCTAAATATCTTTAGGAATGAGATATTCATCTATAAATGTCTTAATGTTCCCAATTTACTTCTCTGAACTTAAAAATCTTGACTAGCAAATTCATAAAGAAATCATTGTTTAATTTTATTTTTCCTTCTTTCTTTTTTTTTTTTTTTTGAGTCAGAGTCTCACTCTGTTACCCAGACTGGAGTGCAGTAGCATGCTCCTGGCCACCGCAGCCTCGACCTGCTGGGTTCAGGTGATTCTTCTGCCTCAGCCTTCCAAGTAGCTGGAACTCTAGGCACATGCCACCATGCCCGGCTAATTTTTTGATTTATTGTAGAGATGAGGTCTCACCAAGTTGCCAAGGCTGGTCTTGAATCCCTGGGCTCAGGCAATCATCTCACCTCGGCCTCCCAAAGTGCCGGGATTACAGGCTGAGCCACTGTGCCTGGCATGTTTTTTTATTTTTATTTTTGGAGTCGTAGTCTCACTCTGTCTTCCAGGCTATAGTGCAGTGGCATGCTCATGGCCACCGCAGCCTCGACCTGCTGGGCTCAATTATTCCTTCCACCTCAGCCTTTCAAGTAGCTGGAACCACAGGTGCACTCAACTATGCCTGGCTAATTTCTTGATTATTGTAGAGACGAGATCTTGCCAAGTTTCCCAGGCTGGTCTCGAATCCCTGGTTCAGACAATCTTTGCAAAGTGTTGGGATTATAGGCATGAGCCACTGTGCTTGGCATAATTTTATTGTTTTAATTGATAAATTATATTTATGGTGTGTAACATGTTTTGAAATATGTATACATTGTGAAATGACTAAATAATGTTAACTAACATAGACATTACCTCACATAGTTATTTGTGGTGAGAGAAATCACCTTTAGGTTAAACTTATTTTTTTTTTCATTCTTAGAGTATCCAGCAATAGATGCTTTGGAAACAGAAGATGTGAAATTATTTTGCAGTGTGCTTTCCAGTCTATCCAATATTTGAAATAATGCTTATTTGAGTTCCTATTACGAGACTCTTCATTTTCACCACTCCTGCACTGCCTTATATTGCAGTCACGAGATCTTTGCATATCCCACAGCACAACAGTGAGCTAGAGGGTAGGGGTTCAGAGTCTGAATTCTGTTTCAGCAGATGGGTGAAGTGGGAGGGAGAAAACGAAGAGGAGATATGGAGAGGCCACCCTGAGCTGATGGAGTAGTTTGAGCAGAAACATTGAATAGTCATACTTTGGTTTTTTGAGTCGGAGTTTCACTCGGTCGCCCAGACTGGAGTGCAGTGGCCGCTCCCGGCCACCGCAACCTCGACCTGCTGGGCTCAGGCAATCCTCCCGCCTCAGCCTTCTGAGTAGCTGGAACTACAGGCACGAGCTATTGCGCCCGGCTAGTTTTTTATTTATTATAGAGATGGGGTCTCGCCAAGTTGCCTGGTTGGGTCTCGAACCCGCGGACTCAGGCAATCCACCCGCCTCGGCCTTCCAAAGTGCTGGGATTACAGACTGAAATAGTCATACTTTTATGTGACAATTTTGAAACTTGGTGTTCCCAGCAAAGAAGTAAGTTTTATTTGAAGAGCAGATCTTACATTTTTTAATATTATATTTGTATTTTACCAAATACATTTTACAAAAATATCATTGTATTGCTTAACACAAGATTAATGATGAAGGGTAAAATGTGAATGTGTACTGTATGACAGGCACTTACTTGGTCATGAAATGACAATACAGTTTTGCTTAATCTATTACAACAATCAGTGAGGTAGGTGATATTGATTTGATTTTATAAATCAGTAAATTCTAGTTTGAGAAAATAAAAAATTGTGTAGGGAAACAAAGTTAATAAGTGGCAAGCCTGAGATTCAAATCCAGGTCTGACTTGAGAACTATGATGTTACATCAGGAGAAATGAATTCCAAAATATGAGAGACCCAAATGGTGAACTAGCGAAGCTGAACCTGTATACATTCACTTCACCTGAAATCCAGTGAAAAGGGTCCTCGAGCACATTGGTAGTTTTCTTTTTTCTTGAAATATTTGGACATGCAAACATTTGTTTACATGTTTTGTCTAGCAAACATACCTCAGGAGTTAAAACCTTCTAGGATCTTTGGAAGTAGTGTACACATTTAAAAATAATATATGAATTCTGATCTGTTGTGACTTACTGCATGCCTAGGAGGTCATTCAATTAACTATCAGGAAATATGAAGCATTTGAAGGATGTTGTTTCACTGGTTGGTGCATATAACAAATGAGCCTTCCAGAACACAGATTATAGAATAGCACCTTGAAATAAATGATATGATTTATTGGGTGTCATGCATGGTTTAGCAGGGTGGCTAACTGTGTTGCCAGCAGCAGCAAGCTATCTAGTTTCATAGAAGTGATTTTCTGGCTTTTGATTATAATCTGGATAGAACAGAAACGATAAGCAACTGGGGTGATTGCTTGTGGACAATTGCAGGGGAAAAAATTATCCTTGAACTGGTACCATTCATTGTTTTTCATACCTGTGGAGACAGAAAATGGTTTGGAGATTAGTTGGGTAGAGAGGATTAGTGTAAAGCTGGAAAAAAAAATGAAGTTTAGGAAATATGGAGACAGGAGTGAAATTACTTTAAGAAAATTCAGCTTAAAAAAAATACTTGCTTAGATGTGTTGTGTTGTCTGTTTATTTTACAAATGGATAAAGGATCAGGACCCTGCTTACATTTGGGTCTGTGTAGGTCTGACATGAAAATAGTTGTTGGTTTTTTTTTTTTTTTAAGATAAACAGAGGGAAAATGTTTCAACTTAATGGTGAATTACTTGAAATCATAACAAAAAGGAAAAGCTCTAGTAATAAACTTTTTCCTGTTATGATTTTATTAAGTTTCTTTTTTGAATAGTTGTCTCACTCTCTCTCCCAGGGCAGAGTGCAGTGGCACACTCATGGCCATTGCAGCCTCCATCTGCGGGGCTTGGGCAATCCTTCCACCTCAGCCTTCCAAGTAACTGGAACTACAGACACGTGCCACCACGCCCAGCTAATTTTTTTTATTTATTGTAGAGATGAGGTCTCTCCAGGTTGCCCAGGCTGCGTTTGAACCCCTGGGCTCAGGCAATCCTCTTATCTCAGCCTCCCAATTGCTGGGATTACAGATGTGAGCCACTGTGCCTGGCTGATTTTATTGTTTCTACACAGCAAAATAAAAATTGATCCTTAGACACGATAATAGCTATATCAATAACTAGCATTTATTGGTACTTATTACCATATTCCAGAAGAGATGCTAGGTATTGTGCATGCATTTTCCTCATTTTATTATCATAACACTCTAAGTAGAAGGTACTGCTAATATTCCTTTTTAGTATTAAGGAAGCTGACTTGTAGAGAAACAAAACATTTGTTCAGCTAGTAAGATTTGGAGCTCAGAGTAGATCCCAAATTTATATGATTCCAAAGCCCGTGTTTCCCTTATTGTATTGGAATAATCTTAACTTCTAAAATAGCCTTTTGGGAAGATGATATTCTGGGTTAGGTTGGCTTGATGAAATCAAATGCAAGGTCTTTTCTAATATTACATTTTTAAAAGGTAGGTTTTCATGTGTGTGGAATGGAGCTATGATGAAGTATTTTGTAGTTTTTCATTACTGTTGAATTTATCCCACTGGTTAGTTTTTTTTGGGTCTAAACTCATTTTATATTTCTATTATATGTCACACTTTTCAACCTCTTGTTTTTCAGTGTTTTGTCTCCTATGTACGTTCAGTATATCTGATGAAGGATAAGGAAGTGTTTGATGTGAGCCAGTTACCTGTTCCTCAATATGCCCGGTGAGTATTCGTAAGTAGTTTCGATACTGAATTCTTAGAACTAGAGGAAATTTGTTTCAAAACCGATTCTTTGAGAATCCTAATTTAAATGACTATGCCTTATCTTAAAAAAATCTGTTAAAGATCTGAAATGAAAAAGGTTAAATCAACTCTGTAGAAAATTAATCAAGTGTTCAGTTTTTATTGTCAGGAAGAAGTTTCTTATTTGTAGGTATAAATTCCTTAAAGTGGCATTGCCTTTTCCTACAGGTTTATCTTAATGGAGATGGAGAACAACTATAAGTGTTCTTTGAAATCTTCAGATATCTGTAGCCTTCTCTTGAACCTCTGGCCTGGATTACCATAGACATTTATGCTTTGCATATGAGTCTTTGTGCTGGTTTTTCTTATGGTAGGCTGTTTTCCCTTATTGCTTGACTATTCCTTCTGTCTTGATGTTTCTTACAGGTACTCATAGTTACCATGGCAAGGTGTTCCTGTTTAGAAATGGAGGTTGCTATTGTGTGAAATGGAGTGATTGGTTTTGCTTTGTTTTAGCATTTGAGGGATTGTTTTTTAACCTTTTGATATACAAAGGAGAAGTTATCCATTTTTCAATGAGATCCTACCCATAAGAGTGGGACAGTGTTCACAAAATCCTATAGAAGCACCCTTGAGGTTAATCGTACTTTGAATAGCAGCATAAAATTTTCCAGACTGCGGTGAATTGTTTGTTTATAAGACTAGCCCTCTATATTTGGCCTGCTCTCTAGGAATTTGAGTGCTTTTACCTTTAAATTATGTTGAACAAAAACTTGTATTGGGTGAGCTGCTGCTTTCTATTCTTTGTTGGATTGTACGTTTAACATAACAGATAATTTGTTGGTTGTAACATTTTTGAACGCTTTAAATTGCTTAGGCCACTGACTTTCCATTTAAGTAATAGATGGAAAACTACATGCCATGGATAACAAGTTTTTGTTTGCTTATCTATTTATGTTCCAGTTGCTGTTTTTACTGTTTCTGAATATGATTCATGGGTTAGGTTATTAGCTGACTTTTTGAAGTTCTGTCTTGGTTTTCCAATGTCAAATGGCTGAGATATTTGCAGATAGGAAGGGCAGAGGTTTTAACCCTGCAAGGCCATATTTAGGGACCTTTCAGTGGATGTTTTCTTGTAGCAGATTCCAGTAAATAGTAAATCTTACCTGTAGTTGAAGACTTGCTTTTAGTGGTGCTTAGATAACACAGCAAGAAATAAACTTTAGCTTACATTTTAGTATAGTTGAATTTGGTATTTTTAGTTAAATTTTGTATGCATTTTTAGATTTGTAATTTCCTTAAGGTATATGATTTCCTTCAAAAGAAGCCTTTGATACCTAAAGCAGTGCTATGTATATAAGATATAGTAAGAATTTAAAACATTTTAACAAAGAAATGTGTTCTGAATACCTTATGTGCAGGTCATTTTTTTTTTTAAGTTGGAATCTCACTCTGTAGCCCAGGCTGGAGTGCCGTGGCACACTCACGGCCACTCCAGCGTCAACCATGCAGGTCATTTTATTGGATGGTAAAATTGTAAAGTTTTAATAGGTCCTGCTACCTTCAGGGAACTCAGGTTTAGTAGCTGAGAAAGACACATAAATGTAAGTGGAATAGCTGAGAGACTCCTCTGGATCAATTTGTGATCCTAACTCCTAGCATCGGCAATTGTCATAGTGATGGCAGTATGTTCTCAGTAGTTGCTTATGTGCCAGGCTCCACTTTTAAGTGCATGACATCTGTCAACTGGTTTATTCTTACAACAACCTTGTGAGGTTTTGCAAATGGAAAAGCTCAGATATCAAGGGATTAAATGATGTTCCTGAGATTACACAGCTCATAAATGACAGAGTTAGGATTTGAACCTCGCAGTACTATTTCTGAACCCATGCTCTTCAGCACTACACTTCTTAGTGTCTGTGAAGCATGTCACACAGGAAGAGAGCAGTGGGTCCATATTATAATGCTAGCTGTTTATTCAGAAAAGTCCTTGTCTTAAGATTTTATTTCCAGTCCTTCAGTGGGAACTTAGTGAAAGCTGTTAGCTTTGATCCAGGCTGGGAAAGAGCTGATCTCAAATTAATTCTTGAACTTAGATGGAGAAAACAAGATTTTCTTTTCTTTTCTTGGTCTTTGGTTTATAACAAAATCTATTTTTAAAAAATAAAAACATGGTGCCACGTTCTGTTTCATGAGGGGAGTTGAGGGTTAATGATATACTATTCTTTGCAGAGAATCATGTTTTGCCCTTTCTGGTCATATCTTTTCTGGTTTATTTAGTACTTAACATTTTATGAAGTACTTTCATATAGTTATTTAATTGGACCCTCACAATGACTTTGAGCTAGGCCTGGCAGGTGTTATTATTCCATGTTATGAGAAAGTTGGAGGTGAGTGAATTGGAAATTGGCAGGTCTAGTACTTGAACTGTGATCATCTTGTTTCTGGTCCAGTGCTCTTTATCTTATTCTATGTTACTCTTTTAAAGAAAAACTGGCATCTGAAATGCTTTCTTACAGGTGTCTGGTGTATTTCAGCTTGCTTTTTGGAACATCTAACCTATTAGTATTGAGCTGTGTCTTTGAAGGATGTTTTTTTCTTTTATACAAAAGCTCTAGAACCGTATCTCTGTTCTTGAGACACTGTCCCGCACCTGTAAATATACCATTGGTGTTTGAGATAATCACTTCTGTTTTTTCTATATTTAAGGTCTCTTGGTCTTGCTGTGGCACCGCGGGTAAGATTTCTTCAGAAAATGCAGAAGCAGCCCACTGAAGAGTTGGTAATGAGCCAAGTCAATGAAATAATTGAGCCAAGGGCTCCCTCCCTCACCAATGATGAAGTGGAAGAATTTAGAGCCTACTTCAGTGAGAAAATGTCCATCCTTCAGAAAGGTGGGAAAAGGCTAGAAGGGACAAAGTGCAGACTGGCTAGCGGTGTTAATGATGAAGAACAGGAAGAAGAGGGGGAAGAGGAAGAAGGAGAAGAAGAAGAAGAAGAAATGGAAGACAAACTGGAAAAAGCAAAAGGACCTCAAGCTCAGCCTGTTCTTAACACTAGTGAGGTGCAGAAGATCAAGGAAGTTCCCATGCAGTTCTTGGACAGAGATGAAGAGGACGAAGATGCTGATTTTCTTACGGTGAAGCGGCGCAATGTGTTTGGGTTGGACCTTAAAGAGAGTAAAGTGTTACAGGTAAGTTTACTACCAGTGGAGGGTCTCCTGTTATGTCGGCTTACTGTGTGCTAGTTGTTGCCTTTTGGGGACTCAGGAAAAGTGAGAACTAAGAAAAACTTAAAATTATTTGCAGTGGACTCTTCCTCCTTCCCCTCATGTTTAAACAGAATAAGTGCCAGATGATTCTCATGGTTTTCATAACTTTGGGAACTCAGAGAGGTTGACAGCTTTATCAGAGCTTTCTGATGCTCTGTTTTAAAAGTAGCCAGAGTCTTGGTTATAACAAAGGAAGGTGATGAGGGCTCATGGTTTATGGCCTGAGGATTCTTTTTTTTTTTTTTGAGTTGGAGTCTCACTCTGTCGCCCGGGTTGGAGTGCAGTGTCACATTCATGGCCACCCCAGCAACTGACCTGTTGGGCCCTGACGATCCTTCTGCCTTAGCCTTCCAAGTAGCCTGGACTGCAGGCGTGTGCTACCATGCCTGGCTAGTTTTTTTTTATTTTATTGTAGAGACAAGGTCTCGCCATATTGCCTAGGCTGGTCTTGAAGCTGTGGGCTCAGGCAGTCCTCTCGTCTCGGCTTCCCAAAGTACTGGGATTATAGGCTTGAGCTGCTGTGCTCGGCCATTGCGATTCTTAACATAGCGCTATATGATCGATTAAATTGTAAGGAACAGTTGTAATTATTTAAATCTTTTTATACGTGAATTTTAATGAGACATTTGCTTTTATTGGGAACCAAGTTAGTATCCTAAGTAGAATTGGAGCACTTTTTTTTAAAGGCCAACTTATGAAGGCTTATTAAAAGCTTTTATGTAGATCCTTTGTTTCTCTATAGCCATCTGCTAGAAGGAACAAAAGAAATAATCCAGATAAAGCACCTGTTTTCTGGTATGCTTACGGGTTCACTGGAAATGTGTTTCTCTTTCTCCTCCCTTATTCCCCTTTATTCGATCATCTTCTAAAAAGAGAATTGAATAAAACATAAAGCTCGATTCTTATTATTTATATACTGTTTAATAAGATTCCAGTACTTATAGTAGTAGGAAATATATAGTAGATTTTGAACCATGAAACTTGGAAAAGTGTTTCTTTAGGTAACTAAATAAAAAAAGCAGCAAACGTGTTTATTGAGCACTTAATATGTGTTGGATATTTTCTAAACCTTATTGTATTTGGTCTTTGAAATACCCTATGAGATAGGTACTTTTGTATTGTTAAACAGGTGAGGGGGAAAAATCCTGTGGCACAGAGACAATATGATACAGTAGTGTGGTTCACATCTTGTAAGTAGCAGAGCTGGAGTTTGACCCGAGGTATTCTGACTTTAGTATTCATGCTCTTGACCAATAATCTTACACTGTCACATGCTGCTTCAAATTAAACCATTTTAAGTCTGCAGCTATGTCTCATTTTAACTGCAGTGAAACAAGAATAAGAAGTTAGATTTGTTTTAAATTATTTAGTCAATGTATTACTCTTTGCTACTTTCTAGGAAGCATGAATATAATTAAAGGGACAAACAAGATGGTAAAGGAATGATGTAACTTTATAATGACTTGTGAATTTTTCACATAAGTAAGGCATGTGTCTAAGGATTAATAGCTCTTGTGGCATTTGAAAAATTTAATATATGTGGTGAAACAAGCCTGGGCATGGTAACTCACGCCTGTAGTCCCAGCACTTTGGGAGGTCAAGGCGGGCAGATCAGTTGAGCCCACGATTTTGAGACAAGCCCGGCAACATACTGAGACTTCATCTGTACAAAGAAATAAAAAAATTAGCTAGGCATGGTGGCATGCACCTATAGTTCCAGCTACTCAGGAGACTGAGATAGGAGGCTCAACTAAGCCCTGGAGTTTGAGGCTATGGTGAGCCATGATTATGCTTCTGTACTCTAGCCTGGGAGACAGAGTGAGACCCCGACTCAAAAAAAAAAAAGAAAAAAATATGTGACAAATATATATGACAAAACAACTTTTAAACTTTCTAACTTTCAGTTATCTAAGTTAAACTAACTTTTTAAAGCATACACTTTGAATTTTGACAAATATATGCTGTAGTGTAGTCGTTAGCACTATCAAGAATGGTGTCATTACTCCACAACATTTCCTGATCCGTTTTGCAGACAATTACATTACCCTACACTCAACCTTTAGTAATGACTGATCTGATTTCTATGCTTATAGTTTTGCATTTTTCAGAATGACATGTAAATAGAACAATATAGTATGGAGCCTTTTGTGTTTGCTTTCTTTCACTTAGCATAATGTTGCGTGTATCAGTAGTTTGCAGTAGTTGGTTTCTTTTAATTGCGAAGTAATTTTTTTAAATTTTAAAAATATGGGGTACAATTTAGGGTCAGGTATACAAATGATTATTATGCAGGTACCCTTGATGATGAAGTGTGCCCCTTCCCCCTGGCGATTTCCCACTACTGCCAATCCCTTTTTTATAGTATTATGATGATTGTTTAAGGTCTACTTACGGGTGGGAACATGTGGTACTCAATTTTTTGTTTCTACGAAGTCCATCCAAGTTGCTGCGAAGTTCATAATTTTCTCCTTCTTTATAGCTGCATAATATTCTATCGTGTATATGTATCACATTTTTTGTATCCAGTCCTCTTTCAATGGGGGGCACTGTTGGTTCCATGTTTTTGGTATTGTGAATAATGCTACAATAAACATGTGTGTGCAGGTATCTTTTTCATAGAGTGATTTGAGTTCCTCTGGGTGTAGTCCCAGAAGGAGGATTGCAGGATTGTATGGAAGGACAATTTTTAGATCTTTTAAGAATTGCCAAACTGTTTTCCACAGGGCTGAGTAGTATTTTTGAATGGATGTACCACAGGTTTTTTTTTTTTTTTTTAAATGGCCATTGCTTATTTCCAGTTTTTGGTGATTTGTGACAAAAGTCACTATAAACATTACATACAAGCTTTTATGTATATAATTTTCTAATTTCTTTGGAGTGTGTAGTACGAGTAAGGGTTGCTGGGATGTATGTTAAGTGTAAATTTAACTTTGAGAAAACTCCCCAGTTGTTTTCCAAATTGGTTGTTCTAATTTGTATTCCTGCCAGCAGTGTATGGGAGTTCTAGTTGCATCAAATGTTATCAGTACATGCTAATGCCAGTCTTATTAATTTTAGCCATCTAGTAGGTATGTAGTGATATCTTATTGAAATTTTAATTTGCATTTCCCTAATAATTGAGCATCTTTTCACAGGCTTATTTGCTATTCCTATATCTTTGGTGAAGTGCCTGTTTAAGTTTTTTGCCCCTCTTAAAAATTGTGTTGCTTTCCTTATTAGGAGTTTTAAAAAATGTATTCTGGGCACATATCTTTTATCAGACATATTTTGTATTTTCTCCCAGTCTTTTGCTAGGTTTTACTTTAAGCGTCTTGCAAAGAGGAGAAACCTTAAATTTTGAAGTCTGATTTATCACTTTTAAAAAATTTATGTATGTGTCACATCAGATAAATCTGTGATTAACCCAAGGTCACAAAGATTTTCTCTTATGTTTTTTTAATAGAGGTTTTTTTTTTTTGTTTTTTTTTTTTTTTGGCTTCAGATCTCATTCTGTTGCCCAGGCTGGAGTGCAGTGGTGGGATAATGGCTCACCACAGTTTCGACCACCTGGGCTCAGGTACTCCATTCACCTCAGTCTCCTGAGTAGCTGGAGAAACAGGCACATGCCACCACACGTGGCTAATGTTTTGATTTTTTTTGTAGAGATGGGGTCTTGCTATGTTGCCCAGGCTGGTCTCCAACTCCTGGGCTCAAGCAATCCTCCTGCCTTGGCCTCCCAAAGTGCTGGGATTATAGGTGTGAGCCTATAATCGGCCTATTCTAGAGCTTTTATACTTTTAGCACTTATATTTAGGACTAGGATCCACTTAAACTTTGTTTTTGTATATGGTGGTAGGTAAGGGTCAAGGTTCACTTACTTTGCATATGGGTATCCAGTTGATCCAGTACCATTTGTTTGAAAAGGCTGCTTTTTCCACTGAATTACCGTGACTTTGTTGAAGTTGGTTGACCACGTAAGTCTGGATCTCTTTGTGCACCCAGTTCTGTTCTATATGTCTGTCCTTTCACCAACAACACACGTCTTGATTAGTGTCGCTTTATTGTAATTCTTAAATCAAGTAATGTCAGTCTTTTAATGATACTTTTTCAAATCGTTTTGGCTATTTTTGGACCAGTGCATTTTCATTTAAGTTTTTGAACCAGCTAGTCAATTTGTACATTAAACCTGCTTATGTCTTCAGTGAAGTTGCATTAAATCTATAAATCTGGAGAGAATTGACATCTTAACAGTATTGAGTCTTCTGATCCATGAATATGCTCAATCTTTCCATTTATTTAGGCTTCTAATCTCTTTTCACATTGCTTTGTAACTTTAAGCACAGGTGTCATGCACATGTTTTGTTAGAGTATCTCTTACTATTTGATATTTTTCAATGCTATTATAAATGATACTTTAAAAAATTTTGATTTCTATTTCTTTGTTGCTGGTATATAGAAATACAATTTTTGTATACTGATCATTCTAAACTGACCTATTAGTTCTAATTGCTTTTTTTTTTTTGAGTTGGAGTCTCACTCTGTTGCCCAGGCTGGAGTGCAGTGGCCGCTCGTGGCCACTGCAGCCTCAACCTGCTGGGCTCTGGTGATCCTTCCATCTTAGCCTTCCAAGTAGCTGGAACTACAGGCACGCCCTACTACACCCGGCTAATTTTTTGATTTATTGTAGAGATGAGGTCTCGCCTGCCCAGGTGGGTCTCGAACTCACGGGCTCAGGCAATCCACTCACCTCAGCCTTTTTTCAGAGTTCTTTGGGATTTTATCTGTAGCAGATTATGGTGTTTGTGAATAATGATTTCATTTCTTTCCTGTGTGCCTTATATTTCTTTTTCTTGCCTGATTATACTAAGCTGGGATCTGTACAGTAGCAGTGGGAAGGGTAGATATCACTGTGTTGTTCCTGATCTTTGAGAGAGGGAAGCATTCAACCTTTTATCATACATCTGATGTTAGTTGTGGGATTTGTTTTTTGTAATATGTTTGTCAGGTTGAGAAAGTTCCATTCTATTCCTAGCTGATTTAGCATTTTTACTGTAAATAGATGGTTACTTTTGTGAAATGGCTTTTTTCTAAACTGTTAAAGTGATCATGTGGTGGTTCCTAGTCTGTTGATTATGGTGTGTTCATGCCCCTACCATGATGAATCAAATTTAAATTCCTTTGAGAAATCCCACTTAAGCAAGATTTGTTTTTCTTGATCTATATTACAGGATTTTATTTGCTAATATTTTTGTTAAGGATAGTTCTGTTGTTGTGACAAATATTGGCTTGCAGACTTGCTTGGGAATATGACACATTTTAAAAGCTTTTTATATATTTTGCCAACAGAGAGGTCATGTTGATCATTGTCCTGCTAGCTTTATATGTCAATGACCATATGGTCATACCATCTCTGAATATTAACAGATATTTTTACTGTTGTAAAAAAAATTAGTAAGAAATGTCTTATTGTTTGAATTGTTCTTTGATTCTGATATTAATGAATATGAATCAGTTATCTGTTAATATTTCTCTGTGTGTGTGTATATTGCTTATACTTATTTTTTTTCATTATGATGTTGATTCGCCAGATGTCCTCAAACATTAAGGTTACTGTCTCTGGCTTTTAATTTTTCTTTATGGCCCCATCACACAAAATTGTTCATTTGCTTGTCTTCCATACTGTATTCTAAATTTCTTGAAAGTATTGGCTCACTGATCAGAATGTGTTCAGGGGCTTGGTATAATGTCTAGAAGTGAGTGCAAATTTCACAAATGTTTCATGAATGAAGAAGGAGTGAATTATAGAATTGCTTAATCTTTCACTTGGTTTTGTTTGCTATGACTTGTATAGAAGTCATATGTAAGATTTATTTTTGGAAAGCCTGTATTTTGTAAAACTATATAAAGTTTACCTGATTGACTTATAATGATGCCAGAGATATGGCTCAACTTTCTATAAACATAAGCATAAAAAGCTTTTTTGACTTTAAATGATATACCTATCGGGCCAAGCTTTGTAATTTAGATAGTTAATAATAGTATCTAATTGTGATGATGTAAACTTCTGTTTACTGAGATTACATTTGCATCATACTACAAAAGTTCTGTCTTTAAAATACACATGTACCTGCATGATTTTTTATTATAACCAATTTGAAATTATGGCATATCTGTCGAATGTGAGGAACACTTTGGGATAGTTGATAGGAGTTTGAAATGCTGATCAAGAATTGTTTTCTTGCTGGGCTCGGTGGCTCAGCCTGTAATCCCACGACTTTGGGAGGCTGAGGTGAGTGGATTGCCTGAGCCCGCGGGTTCGAGACCCACCTGGCAGCGAGACCTCATCTCTATAATAAATCAAAAAATCAGCCGTGCATGGTGGCTCATGTCTGTAATTCCGGCTACTCGGAAGGCTGAGGCGGAAGGATCTCCGGAGCCCAGCAGGTCGAGGCTGCAG
>NW_007245651.1:337791-351285 GCF_000164805.1 Carlito syrichta | reverse complement strand
TGCACTCCAGTCTGGGCAACAGAGTGAGACTCCAACTCAAAAAAAAAAAAAAAAAGAATTGTTTTCTTTTTCTTCTTGTACATTCCTGTATGATGCACAGAGTTGAAGTTATTGGTTCTTCAGCTGAAATAGAAAGGCTAGCTGCCTTTTAAATTTTTTTTACTACTCAATCTTGTTAACGTCACCTGTTATCTGCCTTAGAATTTTTCACGTCAGTATCTGTTTGCACTGTATCATTTTGATTCTTCAGTATGTTTTTAAGGCAGTTGGTTTTGAATGTGACTCTGCACCCACGATCTCAGTCGGCTTTCCATTTTAGCCTTTGCTCTTGCATCTTCTGTATTAGTGTGGGATTGCATCCATCACTCACTGGAGGCTGCTTTTTTCCTTTATGACCTATTTTTAAAGATAGACCTGATAAAGTAAAGAAAAATCAAACAAACCGTGCACAAAATGGGAAATAATACTGTCACTTGCACATACAAATGTGTGTAGTTCCCTTTGGGAGGCTAAATACTTTTTCAGACACTATTGTCTTTGTTCAAGTTTGGTTGTTTCTGTTTTAGAATTGTTTTTGTAGATATCGTACAAGACACATAAGAGACTGGCTTTGTTACTTATAGTCTGTTCTCTTTATCCTGATTATCATTTTTCCTTTCTTTTCTCCCTTAAGACTTGTAGAACTAAACTGAGGCTTGGATACAGTGGGAACATTGGATTGCAGAGAACATGGAATTTGTCTAATAATCATATCACTGTCATTACCATAACCATGTGGCATTTTACCAGATACTGAATACTGTCTAAGTTCTCATTTTTCCTCATCACAGGAAAGACAGATATTATTTAAAAGCTCGGAGGAGGAAATGAAGGCTTTTAAGTGACTTGTACAAGGTCACAGTGGTGAAGTTGGTACTTAAACTTCTTTGTGATACCAAGTCACATGCTCTTCTCTTCTGTTCTGCTGCCTACCATTATTTGTATGCGGTTTGTTTTCTGTAACTGGGTAATGTCAGTCCAGTGGTCAGTACTGTAAATAATCTTGGGCTACTCATTGTGTGCACGTACTTGGAATATAAAATGGATGTTTGTCTTTAGAATTAGGCCTGGACGGGGAAGAGAGGTACTGGGGGCCAGGTGCAAGCAATGCCTTCTGGAAGGCTGCCTTGCCACAGTTCTTTTCTTTTTGACAAGATCAATGCGGTGAAGGACAACAGGGTTTCCTTCACAGTGAAGAGGGAGTCACGAGTGATGGAGCAATAAAAGATGTGCAGGAGAGAGTGCAGCTGGGGTGATCAGGCATGGAGGCAGTAAGAGAAGACTGGTTGACCTCCCACCGTAGAGGAGAGACCTGTTTTGGCTAGTTTTATGGTCAGGTGTTTGCAAAGTTGACCTCCAGGGAAACAGCGTTAGAAAAGAGTTTGAATATGCAGTTAAAATGATTCAATTAAAATTTAGTTCAGAACATTTATTTCCTTAAATATGAGAATTAAATCTCTAAGTATATGTTTTCTTTTACATTTTATGATTTTTTTTAGAGATAGGACTGGGGAGATTTTATTTTACCTCCGCAAATATCCTCTTAAGCCTTTCTTAACAGTAAACATAGATGAGTTTTAATTAAGATTTGAATGATACCCACAGATTACTCTTTGTACCTTAGAGTTCATTCTAGATCCTGTTTACATTGAGTCTTACTTTTTTGGGGGTAGCTTTTTCTTTATTTAGTATTGTAAGAACTCACTGTTCTGTTAAAACATAGATTAGCTAACTTTTAAGTATATTTATAACTATACTCTTATAAATATATTCCCCCCAAAAGTTCCAAATCAAGACTCTGCTATGTGGGAGCTGGGATTTTTCTGCCTCATCTCTTCACTTTTGCTTTCCTTTCCCCTCTTTTTCTCTTTCCCACTTTTTTCTCCTTCCAGCAGCCATTACTGTACCTAATAGGTGCCAGCGACTGCGATAGGTATTTAGTGACTTTTAGAAGCTTCGACTTACTATGTACTTATAGAAAAAGTACTGGGAAATGATTAACAGTTACCAATTTCCATAACTCACCATGCACTTTGAATATCATATCTCACTTACATAGATTCTTACCACAGTTTTGTGTAATGTTACCCCCATTTTACAAGATAGGAAACAGGCTTTGAAATACCCACTTACTTGCCTTGTTCTATACTTAGTAAAGTGGCAGAACTGGAGTTGGTACTTGGGCCCATCTGACTTGCTTCAAAATGAATGTGCTTGCTTTAATTCCTGTCATTTCCACATTTAGCATTTTTTTTTTTTTTAAACTTTCCACTATCGCTGCCATTCTTCTGCCCCCAGATTCTTATCACCTCATACTTGGCAGGGGAGATAAGCTTCATAATTGGTTCTCAATGTGCTTCTGAGTCATCTTCCTGTGAACCTTGGTCAAGTTAGTTTTATTTCTTTTCTCCCCACGTGGGTAACGTTCCATGCTTTTCTTTAGTTCATCCTTCCAGTTGGGTTTTGTAAGCTAGCCCCCGCCCTACTATCCCACTAGCCCATTCTTCCCAGATTGAGTTTCCGCTTAAACACTAAAGGATTCCTTCCTAGATTATTCTTACCACATTCTCCCGCATTTCATCTTTTGGATTCAGTGTTGATCTTGCCACTTCCTTAAAGCTATCCTTTATGTCTTCAACCCACTGACCTCTGGGTACAGCTGTCTATTTTGCTAGTATTTTTTTCTTTCTTGCTGTGCTATTTTATAATGTATCCACATGACTCTTAATTTCTATTTCTTCTATACCTGGTAATTACTGAGGCTGCTATAACCTTTGTGTTTAAGGGCCTTATGTAATGTTCAGTTGACTTAAACAGCAGGAAGAGTTCTAAAGTCAGGACTACTGTGCTCTGAACATTTGGTACCATGAAGTGAAGCAATAGTGGGATAATCTTAAATGTTGAGTAACTTTGAGTTGATTTATATGCTCTTTATCTTCTTATAGATGCCTTTTATTTTTCTTGCATCCTGTGCTTAATTCTTTAGGTGTATATTAAGCTTTGTTCTAATTCAAAAGAACTAGTTATTGTGTGACTTGAAACTTAGATGTGTATACCACGTGTATATATATTTTTTCTGTTTGAGTTTTACATCCACATAACTTCGTGAAGCTGTAAAATCATAATGGAAGGCTGTTTTTGGCTTGATGTTTATTCTCTAACACGTTAAATAATTATTGTATCAAATCTTGACTTGTTTCCCTTTATTTCCTACTTTTCATACAATACTCAGTATTTAAAGTGTCTGCTGATCACTGAATTTTCAAATTTCCTTTTATGGTCTAAATGTCAACGTCTGCTTTTGCAGAGTGTATTTTAATCTTTCTTTTCAGGTAGTGGTAGGGATAATGAAAGTAATGTGAAATAGGCTATTCTTGAAGGTCACGTAAGGAGTTTTTAAACTCGTCAACAAATACTTGAAACTCTAACAGATATAATTGTACAGAATTTACACTGATATGGCAGGTTAGTTTCTAAAAATTTTATTCATGAGACCATCTGTTAAGTCCAAGCAGTCTGTGTATGTATGGTTACCTAAAGTTTTTTAATAGGAGGGCTGTCTTTTTGATGGCACTGGACTTGACTTTTTCGTTTCTTTTCAGCACTCTTTTTTTTTTTTTTTGAGTTGGAGTCTCACTGTGTCGCCCAGACTGGAGTGCAGTGGCCGCTCCCGGCCACCGCAGCCTCGACCTGCTGGGCTCCGGTGATCCTTCCGCCTCAGCCTTCCAAGTAGCCAGAATTACAAGCATGCGCTACCACACCTGGCTGATTTTTTGATTTATTGTAGAGATGAGGTCTCACCTGCCCAGGCGTGTCTCGAACCCGCCGGCTCAGGCAGCCCCTCAGCCTCCCAAAGCGCTGGGATTACAGGCTGAGCCACCGAGCCTGGCTTTAGTTATTTTCTACATGATGACTACTTCACTGCTTTTGTTGAAATAAGTTATTTCAAAAACATTTTTAAAAAAGGAATTCAGCTTTGCTGATTCCCTGAACCTATGTGGAATCTGCCCGTTAGTTAACTGAGCACTGAGAACGAGGTACTCTAGGGGGATGTAAAGGTAATTCAGGCCCCTTGGAGCTGGGGTGAGCAAGTTAATTTGTCAGAGGAGAGGCACCTCAATAAAGTTAGGTGAGAACAAGGATGTCTGTGTATTAAGAAATGCCTATTGTTTCAGTTAAAGTATAAATTTATCAATAACATAAGTATAAGATTAGCGTACAGATTTCATGGTGACTTAAATCTTATAGTCTTTAGGGACAATGTTTCTCAAGCTGTCTTTGCTGAAAGGTCAGTGTTTTAATTTCCAATCAATCACAGACCAGTTTTTTTTAAAAAGAGCAGGTAATAGAGGCTTTTACTTTTTTATTTTATTAAAAATTTCTTTATTGTAGAGAATTGGGTCTTGCTGTGTTGCCCAGGCTAGTCTCAAACTCCTGGGCTCAAGTGATCCTTCTGCCTTGGCCTCCCAAAGTGCTGGGATTGCAGGCGTGAGCCACTGTGCCCGGCCTGACCACTGGTTTTGCAAAATACATGAAAAATGTTATTAGAATAAAGAACCCTTTTGCTTCCCTAGCTCTGTTTTACCTTTTTTGCTTCTTTCTCCCTCCAGGTTGGATTGTTTTCTTTTATCTTTCCGTGATGAAACCTCCTTCTACATTCTTTCTTTTTTGTTTTTCTGTTAATATGGCCATAGTAGAATACAATGTTGCCGGGCTAGGTGGCTCAGCCTGTAATTCCGCACCTTTGGGAGGCTGAGGTGACTGGATTGCCTGAGCCCGCGGGTTCGAGACCCGCCTGGGCAGCGAGACCTCATCTCTACAATAAATCAAAAAATCAGCTGGGCGTGGTAAAGCATGCCTGTAATTCCGGCTACTCGGAAGGCTGAGGCGGAAGGATCGCTGGAGCCCAACAGGTCGAGGCTGTGGTGACTGGGAGCGGCCACTGCATTCCAGTCTGGGCGACAGAGTGAGACTCCAACTCAAAAAAACAAAACAAAACAAAACAAACAAACAAAAAAAGAGAATACAATGTTGTGGGATATTTGAGCATGTATATGTGTGTGTTTGTAAAGTAATGAATGTTGGATGAAAGTGTACTTCAAACACCTTGCAGTTGCTCTATAACCCTTTCCCTGCCCTTTGGGTCATTCATGATGAATGGAGTTTGACTCTGTACGTGATACCACCAAAGCTGAAATATGAGGGTTCCTCGGTTCCTTTTCATGTTGGTTTCTGCTATGTTTTAAATGTGTCCCCTCCAAAATCCAGTTGTCAGTGTGATAGTATTAAATGTGTCAAAATCCAGTTGTCAATGTGATAGTGCGACAGAGTGAGACTCCAGCTCAAAAAAAAAAAAAAAAAAGAGATGGGACCTTGTCAGGGGATTAGTTCATGAAGGCTACGTCCTCAATTGGATGAAGGTTGGTGTAAAAAACCTTCCTGTGGTGGTCTGCTGGCCTGCTCTTCAGGTGTGCTTCTTGCTCTTTTGCCATGCAAGTGCATGGCATTCTTCCCTTTGCCCTTCTGCCCTCTGTCACGTGGGGATGCAGCCAGAAGGTCCTCACTAGATGCCAGATGCCGGTGCCTTGATCTTGGACTTCCTCCAGAACTGTGAGCAATTCTGTTCTTCATAAATTTTCCAGTCTCAGGTATTTTGTTATAGCAGCACAAAGCAGACTAAGAGAGGCTCTGTGTTGCTTGTTTCTGAGTTCTTGCAGCATCTCTCACATGTTAGACACTTAATGCTTATTTGTAGCATGGGATCATTTTCTGTAAATGAGCCTCTTCCATGGCATTTGTTGACAGTACTTTAATCCCTAGTTTAAAAACAAATCAAGCAAAATGTAGCCCTTCCTCAACATATCACGATTAGAAACAGCTATGGTTTTTATTTTAATGAACCAAATTTTTAAAAGTTATTTTTCAAGCCAGGAGTATTTTCCATAGGACAGAAAAGTTTATCTCTATTAAGCAGGTAGCAGATCATCAATCTCCGGACATTTTTTTTTACCCCCAGAAGGCTGTTGCTGTTTTTGGTTTCTTTTCTTCTTTTAGTTTGCCTGCTGGCTGCTAGAATAGAGGTGACAGACGGTCTTGATATTCTGTTGGACAGAGAATCTGCTGGTTTTTATTTGGCAAAATAAATGGTTGAAAACAGAGTGATATTTTGTAACAGTTCTAATAAGGCCAATATGGTGGTGATTCTTGCAGTACATAAATTTTAAGTTCTAGAAACAAGTGTCTTAGTAAATTGGGCACTGTAATATAAGAAGAAATTCGTTGGCTTTAAGTGTACATGAGATAGAGATTACTTACTGCAACTTTCCTTAAAGTACATAAAGGCTGAAGCTCATATTTCAGGTATGATCTGTGCTGGTGCCACTTTCCTTCCGGTTGGTCTGTTTTCTCCTCAACCCTCATTGATAGAATTCTTCCTTGCCGTGATGCCTAATTTTGGAAGGTACACTAATCTCAAAATGTTTGATATAGGGAATGGTTCCAAAAACACTTGGCGTGAACTTGCTAAATAATGCCCTCTCCTGTGGTTTGGATCATCATTGTTTTGTTTTCTTTGCATCTTTTGATCTATCTGAACTGTCTTAGACTTGCTGACATTTTCATAAAGTAGAATTTTGCAAATCAAATAGTAGGTAAATTTCTGTTAAGCTCTGTATTTCTACTCCCTACTCAAGTTTTCTGAGATTGAACTTTTTTTTAAGGGAATCTATGAAAATCTGGCTTTTAGTGAATCTTATTTTCTCTTTACTATTTTCTATCAAGGGATTTTAGGTTCACCCAGTTTTCAGTATACTTACTAATATGTATTTTACTAGCTGTTGAGCCATTTTATTCAATAACTTGAGTAAAGTATTGGTTGTTGTTGGGTCTTTTTAGAAATAATATGCTCATATTTCTAATTCTTTCCCTTCCACAAAAAGGAGGGAAGAGATAATTTACCCACCGATCTAGTTTCTAGTGTGTCTCCTAGCACCAGCTTAGCTAACCAGATTTTTTTTTTTTTGAGTTGGAGTCTCATGCTGTCGCCCAGACTGGAGTGCAGTGGCCGCTCCTGGCCACCGCAACCTCGGCCTGCTGGGCTCCGGCGATCCTTCCGCCTCAGCCTTCCAAGTAGCTGGAACTACAGGCGCGCGCTACCATGCTTGGCTAATTTTTTGATTTATTGAAGAGATGAGGTCTTGCCAAGTTGCCCAGACGGGTCTCGAACCCGCGGCCTCAGGCAATCCACTCACCTCGGCCTCCCAAAGCGCGGGATTACAGGCTGAGCCACCGAGCCCGGCTGCTAACCAGATTTAGAATGGGCTTATAATGACAAGATTAGCCATGGGATGCTGAATTTCTCCTCCTTCCTTTCCCTGTTGCTCCCCCATGCTACCTCTGTTTTGTGGCAGACATTTCAGCTTGACTTGACTTTTCTGTATTCATTTACTGAAGAGAAAAACAAATTATTTCTAGGTTTCAAGAATGGTGAAGAGTCTGAGATTCTACCCTACCTGCAGGATAACAATTAGCCTGCCACACTTTCAAATGTTACTGACAACTCATGTCACCACAGGGCAGCATGAGCTTCCAGTTTGCATGGGCTCCTTCACCCCAAGCCCCACAGGGGCCATGTGGAGGCAGGCCTGGGGGATTGGTGCTGTTTGCAGAGTGGGTTTGTATCATAGCTGAAAAACCCTAAGCTTTCGAAACCCCCAGTATTCTAGGAAGTACTGCTGGCAACCCAGCCCAATATTCACCTCTGTCTCTTTATTATCATAACCAAGAAACAAACCTGTCCTTCTGCCCCTGGGGAGAAGCTATTGGTATTTCCTAAAGCTGTATGCTGTATAGACATCCTTGAAAAGAGACTGTAAGAGTAGCAGACACAAGATGTAAAGAAACATGAGAGGACCATGGGTGCTGGTCTACCAGTGCTAGGTTGTAGCCAGAAGGCAGAACTGTGTCCAGCTGTGTTTCTGTTTTGCTCTGCTTTTCCCAAATCAGTAAATGGAAGAGTTGCTTTAGTTTAAATGATTATACAAGAGACAGATCCCTCCGTGTGAAAACCACTGCGTCTGTTTGGTAAAACCCCGAGACAGTCCCCACTGTTAGCTCTTCTGAGACTCCAGGAAAGTCACATGCTCCCAGTATGCTCCCTGAGGAGCCTGGGCCTGCCACCATTGCAACGCTGGATACCCTGGTCTGGCATATTCTGTTTTCCCTACTATACTGTGTACTTTGTGAAGGTAAAGAACAGGTAGTATTCACTCTTGTGTCATATCAGTCACATTTGCCTGTCATTATAGTGCATTCTCAGTAGCTGTTTGTTGAATGCAATGAGTAAATGAATAACGAAGTGAATAGAGACTTTTAAATTCAAATCCAGTTGATCTTTCATCTATGCTTTTTCAGATTCCTTACCCTAATTTGAGAATACCATCTGGTAGAAAAAGTATCAGGAGCATAAAGGGTCAGTAAATATTTGTTTTCTGAATGTGTTAATCTTAGCTAGGACCCTGCATTGGTTTTAAAGTGTTGATCAGATATAGAATAAATATCTTGTGTGAAATCATTTCTAAACCTAAATTAATCTATCCATCATCCTTTTCTATTCAGATTGCTTTGATCTTTAAGATCTGTTAAGATCTTTCTGTGGTCCTCTATGTTATCCTAAGTTTTGGTTTTTCATTTTTTATTTTATTTTTTTGAGTCAGACTCTCACTCTGTTGGCCAGGCTGAAGTGCAGTGGTACAGTCACAACTCAGCACAACCTTGACCTCCTGGGCTCAGGTGATTCTTCTGGCTTAGGTGATCCTTCTGGCTCAGGTGATCTTTCTGGCTCAGATGATCCTTCTGGCTCAGATGATCCTTCCAGCTCAGATGATCCTTCTGGCTTAGTCTCCTGAGTAGCTGGGACTACAGGGGTGCACCACCATACCTGGCTAAGTTTTTGTAGAGACACGGTCTCACTGGGTTGCACAGGCTGGTCTCGAACTCCTGGACTCAAGCAGTCCTCCTGCCTTGACCTCCCAAAGTGCAGGGATTATAGGTGTGAGCCACCGCTCTGAGCCTTTCAGATTTTTTTTTTTAAGTGAAAAATTTTGGCTACCTACCTTTTTATAAAGATGGTTGAGATATTCTTTAAAGAAATAACCTTCTCATATTGAACCATGAGTAATTTTATTTTAGAGTGAGTTCACTGTAGAGGTTAGTTAGATCTTAATGCTGTCCCATCAGTGATTTGTGTTGGCCTTAAGTGTATATGTGGTTTTGAGTAGGGTTAAGATAAAGGGTGTATGCTACTGTTGCCAGAGGATTTTGCGAGAGTTTTTCCTATAAATGTGTACTTCTTTTGCTGGAGAATTTAACCTTGGTAGACAGAAAGGCAGATGGAAGCAAGCTTCTCATTTTTCAGTGCCAGCACAAGTGCTCCTAAATGCACACAATGCCACTGAGCCCCCAGGATTCAGGAGCTTGGAGAAGCAGTCTCAAAACTGCCGGGTAGTACTTGTGTTCCTTTTGAGACATTTGTGTAAGGTTAATAATTGAAATTATCGAGTTATTTTTAGCTAGAAATGGAATTAGATCTTTTTGGTGGGCCAATATGTTCACATATGTGCTGGATTTATATGTTCTTGCCAAAAGTGTACTTAGTAGTATAAATGAGAAAATTGATTCATAAATTTTTCAGATTTAGACCTACAACTCACATTCATTCTCATTAGTATTGTTAATATGAATGATTTTATGTAGTTTTCTAGGAATTCCTAATTGCAAGTTAAGGGAAAGAGTTGTCTCATCACAATTGGGAAGCATTTTTCCAGTGGCGTCCCATGTATTGAGTCACACACATTGTATGAAATGTAAAGCCTTAGCAGATGCCAAGAAATGATTATTTAATGAGGCCACTATGTCTGGTTTTCTCAGGTTGAAAGACTCTGCTGGATGACTTAGACCACCAACTTCATTCATACTCTGTTGAGATCTCTATTAAAAAACAACAACAACCCACAGCCACTTTAGGGACTCATTTATTCTTACTTTCAGTGAAAATAGTGCCTGGACCCAAAAGTCTACTGAAGAAATGAATAAAAATACTCCCAAGCCTTACTCAGAGTGCGTCAGCTTGTCCGTTTGGATTGTGTTGGTTGACCTTCACTACCTTCTGCCACGTTTCTCCCAGTGCCTCATAGGTGTTCTTTCACTCCCGGATGTGTATGTTACTCCCAAATATGAAAAAGCTAGTCTCTCAGCCTTCAATAAACTTACATAGTGAGATAGGACAATTTTTGGAAATAGTAAATGAAATAATGTAAGATAGCAGTGTAAGAAAGACCAAGTAAAGTACTCACCTGTAGCAGTGTTTTAGATTTGGCCCAGAACTTTGAACTTTGGGGCTAGAATCCTCTGGAAGATCTTTCTGGAGTAGATGAGATTTGATAAGTATGTAAAGTTGTATTGGATCTGATAGGTGGAGAAAGAGGGCATGGGTCTGATTAGAATACAGAGTGTGCTGTTGTCCAGTCCGTTATAGAAGTGTAGACTAGCTCTGTAGGGAATGATGAAGGAGATGAAACAAGTGAAGGAAATTGTCTGCTTTATGTTCGTGTATTACCCAACCTCATTGCTGTGACCACTTAGTGCAGTTTAAATATAAATCTGGGACGAACTCATTGGCTTAGCCTTTAATCCCAGCACTTTGGGAGGCCGAGGCGAGTGGATTGCCTGAGCCCGCGGGTTCGAAACCACCCTGATCAACTTGGCGAGACCTTGTCTCTACCATAAATCAAAAATTAGCCAGGCATGGTAGTGCATGCCTGGAGTTCCGGCTACTTGGAGACTGAGGCGGAAGGATCCCCGGAGCCTAGCAGGTCAATGCTGGGGTGGCTGTGAGTGTGCCACTGCACTCCAGCCTGGGCGACCGAGTGAGACTTTGACTCAAGGAAAAAAAAAATCTGATGATGAGCTCAGGTAAATGAAAGTCGATACAGATCCATCTTTTTTTTTTTTTTTTGAGTTGGAGTCTTACTCTGTCACCTAGGCTGGAATGCAGTGGCATAATCATGGCTCACCGCAGCCTTGACCTCTGGATTCAGGGTCTTTTTGCCTCAGTCTTCTGAGTAGCTGGGACTATAGACGTGCCATGATGATTGGCTAAATTTTTTTATTTCAATTTTTTTTCTTTTGTAGTGAGGAGGTCTTGCTATTTTGCACAGGCTGGTCTTGAACTCCTGGCCTCAAGCAATCCTTCCACCTCAGCCTCCCAAAAGTGCTGCAGTTAGAGGCGTAAGCCACTGCATCCAGACCAGATCCACCTTAAAACATGACTTCTAAAAGTGAGAGTCTTCATTTTTACAATTCTCTGAATAGCCTAAATTATTAGATATGTTAATCTGTCTTAATAGTTCCAATTTTTATCAACAAAAACAAAGTAAATTATTCAGATATTGAACTCTTCTAGAACTCGAAGATTTGATATAGGGTTAAATTAGTGCATCATGTTATTACTTTTTTCTTTTGATAATAGCCTTATTGAGATACAGTTTATATCATACAATTTACTCATTTTAATTTTTAATTTTTAGTATATTCAGAATTGTTTAGCCGTCACCATGATCAGTTTTAGAATGTTTTAATCACCTCTAAAAAGAAATCCCCATACTCTTTAAACTGTTACCTCCCAACTTTCTGTTTCCTTCAGCTATAAGTAACCACTGAACTATTTTGTGTCTATGTAGTTTTGTTTTTATTCTGGAATATAAGAGGAATCACAATAAGTGATCTTTTGTGACTGAATTCTTTCACTCAGCATATGCTCTTTTTGAGTTTCATCCATATTGAATGTTATCAATATTTCATTTCATTTTTTTTTTTAATTGGATGCCAGGCTGTTTTTCAGAGCGACTGTATTATTTTACATTTTTCACCAATAGTGTATGAGGGTTCTAAGTGTTCTGTATCCTCACTTTCACTCATTGTATGTCTCTTTGGTTTTACCAGTCCCACTAGATCTGAAGTGATATCTCATTGTGATTCTGATTTGCTTTTCCTTGCAGATCAATGAGGTCTTTATACTGGTGTTTGTGGTTTGGTTGAGTATAGAGAGCATATACATTAAAGATAACAATGCCTGTTAGTTTATGTTTGCTATATAAAGTGTTTTGATGGGAGATAGTGCAAGGGGTTATAAGGTAGAACTTGAACTGAGTCTTGAAGAAAATAACTTAGGAAAGAATTACAGTTATATGTGTTTTTTAGCAAGGGAAAGGCTTGTTTATGCTATCCCCTTGCTAGAAAAACCCACGTCGCAAAAAATGGACTGGGTGGAATGGTGAACATATATGTAAGGGAGTTGTAACTGAGTTTGGATAGGTGGATTGTGCTAGATTAAGAGTTCCGTATATGAATGTAAGCTTGAAGTATAAACAGGGGTCACTTAAAAACTATTTTTGTTCAGTGTAATTATATAAAATCATTTAAGGTAGAATATCTTGGTCAGTGTGTAAATCAGGGGTAGCAGATAGGTATCCTACTATGTGCTTCATCAATCAGTTGGTAATGACATTCTTTATATGGATCTTTATATTAAAAAGAATGATAAATTCATTTTGGATCAGTTAGCCTAATGGATCTTTACATTAAAAAGAATGATAAATTCATTTTGGCTCAGTTAGCCTAAGTATGGTGATTGATTAGTGAGGCCTGCTTTTAGTGTGGGTTGAAAGAGTTTTGGAGATGACTATTTGTTTCCTCTTTCTGGGGGGTGGACTGAGGTGATAGCAGTAAATGTGAGAAACATGGGGAGAAGAGTGAATGCCTTAATATTTTAGGGCTGCAGATTGTGGGAGCAAAATGTCTGTGGCTTCTCCCTTGCCATTCTTTTGAATTTCTTGTGAAACTTGTTTACTTACTTATATGCTACTAATTTCTCTGGCCTAATCCCCATTCTTTTCATGCCCCCTGTTACTCCCTAGTCTATCCTTTGTATTGTCAAATTAACCCCCAACTGATTTCCTTTCTCACACCCAGACACTAATATAACTGTTAGAATAATCTTAATTAAATGAACATTTAATGAGTACTATTAATGATCTTCCTCTTGCTGAATATATTATGATCCTAAAGTTGCTGATTTAGGAAGTTTGTTTTTATTTGTACCATGTTTATCAAACTTTTTATGGGTCCTGGTCCTTTCTGATTTCTCTATTTCAGACAGAGACAGGCGCACACATATATAGTATGATTGAAAAAAATGCATAGGGGCTTCTGATATGGTGGAGTTAAACTCAAGCATCCTCTCACCTCATCTTCCTGAGTAGCTGGAGTTACACATGTGCACCACCATGCCCAGCTAATTTTTAAAATATTTTTATTAGCCAGGCTCAGAGGCTCAGCCTGTAATCCCGTGCCTTTGGGAGGCTGAGGTGAGTGGATTGCCTGAGCCCGCGGGTTCGA
>NW_007245651.1:331030-337531 GCF_000164805.1 Carlito syrichta | reverse complement strand
TGGCCGCTCCCGGCCACCGCAGCCTCGACCTGCTGGGCTCCAGCGATCCTTCCGCCTCAGCCTTCCGAGTAGCCGGAATTACAGGCGCGCGCTACCACGCCCGGCTGATTTTTTGATTTATTGTAGAGATGAGGTCTCACTGCCCAGGCGGGTCTCGAACCCGCGGGTTCAGGCAATCCACTCACCTCAGCCTCCCAAAGGCGCGGGATTACAGGCTGAGCCACCGAGCCCGGCTTTAGGGTCTTATTTCTTAAGAGTCAGGCTGTCCTCTCCCACCGTAGCCTCCTGAATAGTTGGGATTACAGGCGTGAGCCACCATGCCCCACTGTACGCATTTTTTAAAAGTGATGTACTAATATAAAGGAACACTGAATGGGTTGTATAAGAATTACTGAAATTCATGTCTAGATATTTGTGAAGGCTAGAATGGTGATGGAAATAAAAATTCACCATTGTGCCAATTTGTGAACTAGAGATTTGTTACAGGATATTGCAATTCTCCCAAATAGGTGTGTACACACTTATTGATAGGAATCATTATTCAAAGAATGGAGTAATACTACCATATTTATTTCATTCTTCAAGTTTATTGGCTTACTGACAAGGCTGTGTGTTTTACCAGGTCAAAATTTAAAGTTCTTTTGATACTTAAAGGTCAAAGAATGATCTTCTTTTGTTATGCTTGAAAGAGAAACCATATAACTTTCTTGTGAAACACTTCCTTTAGTTGCTTGGCTTTCTCTCACACTTCTTAGAGGTGTCAATGCTGTGAGTTCTTCTGCAAATGTCAATACATATGACATGTATAAGATATAAGTTAACCTGGATAATTCACACTTGTGTAAAAATTGGTTAATGAAATTGAGTTATGAAAAGTATCGCATCAAAATTAAGTTATTTAATGATCATTTAAAGAGTGTAGAATTTCAACTAGACTTTTTTTTTTTTTGAGTAGGGGTCTTACTGTGTCACACAGGCTGGAGTGCAGTAGCATATGATTGTGGCTCACCGCAGCCTCTACGTGCTGGTTCTACAGGCGAGTGCCACCATGGCTAGCTATTTTGATTTTTTTTTTTTTTCCTTAGAGACGAGGTCTCACTATATTGCCCAGACTGGTCTGAAACTCCTGGGCTCCAGTAATCCTTCCACCTCAGCCTCCCAAAGTGCTGAGATAACAGGTGTGAGCCACCATGCCTGGCTGGTGTTTTTTATTTTGATGATTTAAGCAGAATTACTTGCAAACAGATTATTAAAATGACCATTTAGCAGGGCTCAGAAGGATTGCCTGAACCCAGGAGGTTGAGACTGCGATGAACCTTGATCATACCACTGTACTCCAGCCTGGGCAACAGAGTGAGACTCTGACTCAAAAAACAAAACAAAACAAAAGCGAAACAGAAGATGATTATCTGTACATTCGTTGCAAGGCCTTTTGTTTTGTTAGTTGGTGAGAAAATTAGGTAAAACAAGTGCTTAAGAACTATATTTTACATGTAACTTTTTAGTATTTCTAATATGATGGGCAGTCCTAGAAATATTCTGTAAAAGTGATTTTTGTCTTGTGCTTTTAATTCCTTTTTTTTAAGGCAAAAAATGATTAGAGTCTAATATGATCCAGGCTAAAATTAAATCGCAAAATCTGTATAAAGTACAACTGTTGCTTTGAATTTTGTAGTTTTTGGAAATGGAAGCCATATTAAAATTCTGTTACAGCACTACGTCCAGCATCTGCAGAATATTCATTGTTTGAGAAGTCAGTTTTTGGAGAGTGTCATTGTTTTCTTTTTAGGAAACAATCAGAAAAGCTAACCTCAGAGATCTTTTGTTTTAGTATATTCAGCAGTGAATGATGCTATCGCACCCACTTCCAGCTTGGTTTGTCCTTCATTTAGTACAGTACTGAAAAAGAAGGTGTGACTCAAACTGAAAGTCAGTTACATAGTTTACTTAAACGGAAGATTCACTTGCCAAATGTAATAGAAAGATAATGGGAGATGTGACTCTTAGGTCTCTACTAACTAGTTAGAGGATATTGACCTACTCACCCACTTGGGCTGCAAATCAGTTTCCCTCTTGTAGATGAGTTCCTCTTAACTCACTTTCTCTCATCCTCACCCTCTCTCCCTCTTGTCGTGGACCTGTAGGACAGTCTGATACTGTCTGAAGGCTCCTTCTCAGAGTAATGTTTCAAATGTGCAAAATATATTGGATTACTTGGTACCGCATTTATGGGTCTCCTCTGACTTTTATCATATTTCAACTACAGATTAAGAGCTTTTTATTATAGAAGAAATTGTATTAGATAGACTCTTTTATTTAATCTTTGATTCTGAACTCGTGGGATGTTTCCTTTGATTGTAATGAAACATATTAACTAAAATAAAAATTCTTTGCTTTATAACTTGTGATTTTTTAGATGGTCTATACCTGCTCGGCCCCAAAACCCTTTAATTTTTTTATGTTAAAATACGTAGCCTGTGATAGGTTTACTTACATACTTATTAATAAATATTGAGGCGTTTGTACCAGATAGTGAATATATTAAACTCTTCTGAGCATCCATGTGAGCAAAGCACAATGCTGGAAATACTAGGAATACAAAGCAACAAAATAAAAATTCTCTCTTTCATGGAAGCTTTAAGTATTAGCGAGACCCTCTACACCTTAAGACAGCAATATAGGGCTTAAAGAGATTAAGAAACTAATGAAAATAGAGTTTTGAGCTTGGATGTTAATTAGGAATATTTTACTCCAAAGCTAAATAGTTCTTTCCATCATATCAGGAAGTCTTACTATATGATCAAGTTTCACGGGGTGGGTGGAGAGGGAAGACCTCACAGAAGTATACAGATTTGAAGAATAGAGCACGTGGTTAGAACAGGGAACTGATGTTGTGGAGTTTTGCCTTGAGGATGGTCATGGTGGTTTGACTGTAGTGATTAGTGCTTATGTTGGAGGTGTTAGAAATAAATTGGTGGAGTGATTTCAAGTTTAATCTGAGGTTAGACCTACTGGGTTCCCCTTGCTTTTGATGCATACTTAAGACAAGTTAGAGAAAACAAATGGAGGTGGCCTGACAAATACAAGCCATTTCAGACAGCTATCACAGGTCTTCTCAGCACATGCAATATTTTGGATTGCTGCATCATTTTCTGGTGTGCTTTTCACTTTATCTCCCGTGGGTTGAATTGGGTGGAGGTGGCTCACCGAGTAATTCATGTAGAGCCTTGCTTTTAAATTCACAGCTGTCACCAACTGCTGGCAAGAACATCCAGTAGCGCTTTATCTGATAACCAGTGGCCATGACCTGCATCACTGTTGTGGATCCATCTTGGTGTACTTTGAATGTTCTGAGTAGGTAGCTGATAAATGTCATGAATCATTTGGAACAATGTTATTGTTTTCTGGTCTAACAGCCAGATTGGATTACTGCGTGCCATGTTGTAGTCAGGTTGGAATGATCACAGTGGAGAAGACCTGTAATAGCTGTTTGAAATGGTTTGTATTTTTCATCTTCATATTATATACACTTTTACAGTAGCCTCACATTTTTTGTTGTTGTGAGCAGAAGCACCTTAGATTTGTATATTCCCCAGGAGATTAAATGTGTTTGAGGCTAGATTTTGAGCCTCTACTAGATAGTGAATGTTATTTTAGTTCCATTTTTCTCTCTTGGAGCCTGACACATAAATAGTATGTGCTAAATAAATACTTGCTGAATTGAATTCTGCAAGCTAACCTATAATGTTGGAAAACATACAGCTCTTTATCATAAACTGGAAATGTGCTTTATATTTATTATCAGTGCCTACTAGAAGTTTTTATTTCAGAAGAGAGAACTCTGTAATGCATAAAAATTTGTACAAACCAAATGCATTTAATTTTTTTCTATAGATGGACTAATGCAAGACTTTGAGTGCTCATTAAAAATTTATATCTTAATCATAAGGCTCAAAGCTTACATAATTACTTGAATGCTTATCCTTGGTTGGATAAAGATGATAAGCATTAAAGGTACTCCCAAATAGCCAGCATTTCCCCTGTCATGTCTTCATGGGTTGCACTTATTATAAATCACTCAGGGAAAGGAGTCCCTATTCAGAAATTCCTGGTTCAGAACTAAACAAGAAATCAGAGTTCGCATTTAAGACACATAATTCCTGTGGTGTATTTTATTTGAAAATTGAGAAGTGTCATGAAAAATGAGAAGTATTGGACACAATGACAAATAAGCAAAAATACTCTCCTGAAGTTAATGTAGAAATTTTTAGTGAAGTTTTATGTGATTGAATTATTACATGAGTTTTATTTTTAATTTGGTATTACCCTGAGCCACATAATACTTGCTTTATAGTAGTACTGAGAGGCTTGATAAACTTAACCTTTTTCACTTGGAGACATCTTGCATTATCACCTACCAGCAATGTGATCGCACTTTTTGATGAAATAGTGAAAAAAGAATGACTTCATAATAAATAGTGTAGTGTTGGAACAAATTATTTTATTGTAATGATATTTGGCTTATAATGGAATTTGGGACACTGAGAAACTAATGGCAAAAAAATCAAAACTTTATATCATATACTTTTCTAATGTGGTAATGTGTGAAACAGTCACTGACATGCATTGCAGGTTCATTGATACATGTTGTGCAATAGTAATTTGTTGGACATCTTCCACCTGGCGATTTTCTATTTGAGCAGACAATGCAGTCTCATTTCTTCCTCCCACATTAATAATATGTCATTTATTGTTCAGTCTGTTGTTTAAAGATGATGTGGAGGACACACTCGTGAGTCCTGAAAACCACCTCTCAAGTGATTGAGCAGGAACTTGACAAATTCCAAATGGGACATAGGTTTATCTTTCTTTCCTTCTTTTTTTTTTAATACTACAATATATGGGCGTTACTAATGCATATTTCTAGTCCCCAGAAGAATAATCTCCTCCAGATTTTTGCAAAAAACAATATGCAGAAGTATATTGATCCACATGATCCATATCATTCATATTTGCAGTATAATTTAGAATCATTTCAGGCTTTTTTGACTGATATACTATGACCACTACATAATGTCCTTATGGTAGATTTCATTTCTGCATGATTCCCTGTGCTGAGAATTGTAACGTTCCTAAACTACTTTTTTAAATTAAAAACTTTGGTTAATTTCTGCTTGTATTCCTTTTTGGTTTATTTTGTGCCAGTAAGATGACATTTCATCTTTAATAGCTCTTCTGCTAGGACAACACTAGTGTGCTGTCAGTAAACATGTGGTAACCTGCTGTATTTGCTGTATTGGGAACTTTTCCCAACAATTTTTTATGTAAATGTAATGAAATTCTGGTGCTTACTGGAAGATCAGGTTGAACGATGTTTCCAGATGTTATTCTGTCATAGTAGGGAAGTACTGACAAAAGATATCCTGTTTTTTGAATCAGCTAGCACAAAAATGTATATACCCCAATTGGTAGACTTACTTGGATTGCACGTTGTAAATGATATTTGACCTTTAAATTGAACGACAGATTCGTCAACACAAGTTACCTGATCTGGTATGAAATATTGTGAAAATTTTGAATTGATGTATTCCAAATAATTATAGACTTTTTGTATATGAGTTCTGGTCGTCCCATCACTCAACACAGGTGTCTTCAAATGAAGCATCCAGAACATTTGCATAAACTTTTCTCTACTGAATGTTTCTGATGAGTATTAACTACTGAAAGAAGTTGACTAGTAGTCTTGCAAATTGGGTACTTGGATTATTCTCATATTTAGGATAACTGCGATGAAGGCTAAAAATTCCTGTTGATCAACGTCATGCCACTTATGCCCAATTGATTTGTGTGATAGCTGCTTTTTTACCTTTTTTTTTTGCATAACAATTTGTTTATTTTATTACACTGTCTACTAATTCATTTGTAAAATACAGAGTAAAATAGTCAATCATTTCTCTTACATCAACTGCTATTTGTGATTCTGTTTTTTGAGGATGTACAGTAAAATTTATTCTTGCTGGAGGATCTTTTTCTGTAACACCTTCCCATTCTTCACTTGAAGATACATTGTCTTCTACTTCTTCAGAACTACTAACACTTCCATCTCTCACTTTCTATTACATTTGCCTGTTTTCCTCTTGGTGGGATGATATTCGTATTGCTGCTATTGTTTTCTTCCACATCAGTGTTTATTTTTTCTAACTTATTGTTATAAATATAAAAGCTTAAATCTAACTCACCTTTGCTGCTGCTTTTATTATAACTCTCACCTTTGTCTTTTTGTTTTGCCATTGTTCTGCAAACTAAATAAATAGATAAAAAATTTTAATTGTAAATTATGAAGTGAAATTTATCCAAAGAATATTTTCCAGTTTTACTTTTCTTTTTTTTTTTGTTGTTGTTTTTTTTTTTGAGTTGCAGTCTCACTCTGTCGCCCATACTGGAGTGCGGGGGCACCTGAATTTTTGTCATTTCCAGTGTATACGATAGCGAGGTTTATAC